>NC_142522.1:9486131-9556131 GCF_964205215.1 Stylophora pistillata | reverse complement strand
TACTTGTCCCAGAGAAAAATGGAAAAGCATTTTTGTATAGTAATTTCTTTATAGGATGGTGTACCGAGGTGGGGAAATTAACCATATTCGGGATGGAATATTCGCGTTCCATCCCATTCGTTCGGGATGGAACGCGGGGTTACAGAAGGGTATTATTGCGCTGAGACACCACTGAAACTAATACGACGCAGTCGATAACAAATAACACAACCCCGAAGTCATCAAGACTAAGGGCCTGATTACATGACCTGGGCTGGCCCTGTTAGCCGGGTTGATTTCTTTTGTTTTGGTGTTCGCCAAAGCGTGAAAACAAAAGAAATCAGCCCGGCTAACCGGGCCAGCTCGGCTCATGTAATCAGGCCCTAAGTGTCACTAAGCGTTCTGAAGGAAAAAAGGGATTCATCTTTCGATCTTCTCGTTACTTCCAAGTAGATGGGTTTAAATCTCTTTATTTCAGTAAAGTTTTGGACAACTCTCTAGGGAAAATATTTCCCTTTTCCGGTTTTGGACGTTTCATTGTTTTATTTACGAGTCAAGGTCACAGTAGTTTTCCGGTTTTGCATTTCAGTATTATGCAAATTTTAGTTAGGAATCAACTACTGAAGTAGAGTTCGTTTATCAGTTTCAATACTCGCTTTACCCGAAGCGTGCTTTTATGTCGTTTGTAAACAGTGAATGTTTTAAATTCAGGAAATTTTTCACCATAGAATGAGAGGCAGGAGCCTTATCCAGTATATTTTACGTGTTTCATATTTATAGCGATGAGACAATGGATGTAGGAGGGGAATTAACCCTGATGTTATTTTAGTACGTGAATTTTCCCGTGCGTGACAAGAGATCGACCGCCAAATCTTGATTTGCTGAGAATGCATTTCGAGGTGGTAACTCCGTAACAGGAGTTGAAAAATCGAGACCAGAGAATTGAAGAAACCTTCGCCCACGTCTGAGAGCCATTTTGCGAGAAGTTTGTTTCTCGAAGGGTTTTATACTTCTGAAGCAGCTAACGATGAATTGGCGTAAATAATTTTAGGAGTTTCATGTCATGTCATGTGTTACTGATTCCTCGTCGAACACTGTGCCAGACGATGTATTGTATAAAGAAGCACACATGGCTGAAGCTTGCTTGTTATTTATTTTTAAATCTTCCAAAATAAAGCTTGTATCGTGGTAATTAAGTTAACTCTAAGGTTACTGAGAATTTGACTACAAGGCGATCTTATTGCGCAGTCTACGTTTTCTCTTAGATATCCTATCTTGATACAATGCGATTCTTTTATGTTGAACGGTTCATAGCTATGAGATAAAGGCCTTACCTCCGTGATCTTTCTCTCGTCTAAAGTTCAGCCTGATCACGTCAGCAAGTCACATCGAAGCTACTAAATTGCTCCAGTAAGTGTACAGTGTCTCATAATTTGAATTGGGCGCTCATTTTGTTACAACCAATCACCATAAAGTAGTTGAGGGCCGTTTGGGTTTGGGAACTAACTGCATTATCGTTGCTGTGAGCGGGTTCCCTTGCACGGCTTCCTCCCATTTTGTTACTTTTTTAATCATATGTACTCCTCTTATTGTATTTTGTATTACTTGAAATAATGCTCTCAGCCAAGGAGCGCGCTGAAATTTTTTCCAGGAGTTTATAATTCCGGATTTTAAAGGAATATTTATTCGGGTGAACGTAAATAATGGAACGAGAACAAACGGAATTTCCAGCAAATTTCCGTTTGTTCAACAAACGGAAATTTACTGGATTTTCGTTTGTTGAACAAAGAAACTTTGTATTATGCTAATGTTACCGTTCTCCTATTACCGATGGCATTTTCAGTGACACTTCACCAAGAGAAAAAAGCCTACCATCAATAGCATGAAGTTTACGTTGGCATCCCGTAATAGTAGAGACATATATGCACAGACAGTAATTTGTCCAGTTCTTCGCCACAATCAACCTTAGTACCTAGCTTATGAAATAAGAAACTGAAGTACTCAAAAAGCACTCAAGAAACTAGAGTCACTCTAGAGTGCTTCCTGAGTACTTGGCATCTGATGATATGCGCTGTTGGAGCGTAAACGGAGACCTATCATAATAAACAACGAACGTTTCCTTTAAAGTTCAAATTGGTAAACTGCACTCCCCGCCAAATGAAAATTTTGAACTCAGTGGTATAACGTTGAAAAAAGGGAAGCTAAAATATGCCTGTAGTAATATGACCAACCTTTGCTAGTAAGCAACGCGACTCAAGCTTCAGCCGAACGGCGGGAGATTCAGTAACTGGGGTAGCTATATCTTTCCCACATACTCAATTACGTACGACAGGATCTAAGTGTTTTCATTGGTCAGTCATCATTTCGCTAGGGTTCATTCTGTCTGGAAACCAAGTTTAAAGTTTTTTTTTGAGACTCGATATCTTAGCTAACAGGCCCCGATATTTGTTGATGACTTGAAGCACTACAGAGGGGAGTTATAAAGATGCGGCAAAGTGGTTAGGCTGCGGTGTCATAACTGATCGATCACTATTCAGCTAGAGTACTTTCTGACTGGAACTAAAGTTGGAGGCGTCATTGAAACTCGATAGGTTGGTGAGCTGACTCCTATATTTGAGTTGATGAACTCGATGAGAGAGCAACGTAGTATACTATCACAGAACATGATGTGATCTTCTGATCACAGTAGAGTAGTAACTTAGTTTAAGCGCAGTTGAGCGTAAACAATTGCATTGTCTAATACTCCCAAAAGTCTGAAGAGCCCTTAAGTTACCTGACTAAACATCATTTACTCTGAACAAACTTTACACGCCGTAAAGCTTTATGCAAATTTCAAGTTTGACATGCTCTAACATGGAGACTAGATATAATAGAACCATCCAGTTTTTAATCTTAGCGAAACAGGATTATTGATTACTCAAGTTCTTAAACAGTTTGATCTAAAGTCAACTACGTATTTTGTTAAAATGTTCCAAAATTGAGTTTTACACAATTTACAACACTAAACATTCTAGACTGATTCTTGTCCGTGTTCGCATCCTCTTTCTTTAAACCAGAAGGTCATCTGCCATATATTCTTTGCATTGGACTGGGGTTGTGCCTAACCAAAAAAAATACGAACAAATTTATGAAGTGCATAAGAATTTATTTGAAAATGTTGCACGAATTCATTCGGTAACTTGTTGAGAATTAGAAATAACTTGTTAGAAATTACTGTTGCAAAAAGTTGCATATAGTTTACCAACCAACACAATTAGCTTTGTGTCGAAGAGTGGATCGAAAGTTCTAGAAATAGTAATAACCATGTAACCGCGCACGAAAAACAATTCCTGCGAGTTGAGTCCGAAAGGAATCGAAAACATTTATCGTTGGGTATCTCAGCTATTTAACTTGGAAAAAAAATCTCTCCCTCAGATCAAAACGATTCGTTATGTACTAAACTGTCGTGCTCTTACCTTCAGGCCAATGATGTTCAACAGGATCTGATTTGTTCTGATTATTTGCAACGAGGATATACTGGTATAACCAAAAAAATAATGAGAAGCACAACTGTACGATTGCCAAAAACCATCGATGTATCTTTCTGAAAACGTGACGAATAATGAGCATTATTCTCTTCCGACGAAAGTGCCAAGGACAATTTCTGTCTTTCTTCTGTTGCAGTTCAGGTGATGTTCTCTTAGGGGAGCCTGTAAAATGTGTCACAAAATAACAAAATAACAAGTCACAAAAAAGATGTCTCTTTCGTGCTGGGTCACTTGTGAATGGTCGCTTGTGATTGGTCACTTGTGGTTGATAGCATTGTTTGAGAATCTTGACTTTGATATAACGCATAGTCACGCAATTTGCTACTCCGGTTCCACTGTTTTTAACTAGTTAAAACTAGTTTTGTCATTGTGTACCTGTCCTGTTTCGCGCTTAGCAGGACGCAGTTTATGAGATGATAGATCAAATCATTGAATCGGTTGAATCAGTACAGCGAAGCTGTTTATTCATCAACATGTAGTCACACAGTATTGCGTGGATAGAAACCGTCGATCAATAGGATTTATAGTAACCTTGGTTACCCCTAATGGTTTCTGATGGCATAGAAACGCGCTACATGTGCATTCAGGCGGTGTGCGCACTCCGATTGCATTGCCTTGTGGTAGCGTTATTTTCAATAAAGGCGGTAAAAGCGGTAAAAATGGGTAGAGTTTGACTGAATATTCCGTAAAAGTTAGGCTGTTTCTTTTTCCTTTCACTATAGGTAAATATTTGATACATTATGAACGTGTAGCAGTATTTTTCGTGCGTATTTGTCACGTATTATATCATTCTTAAGGACAAACGCAAGCACTGTATTTTAGCATGTAATTTGAGACCAATTTTCGAGCAAGTCAAATTCGTTGTACGTCGTAGTTTGAGGCCTTTCAAAGATTTGTATGGCCACTTTGATCCTTCTTCAATAGCTCTGAGCAAACGCGCTCAAACGCACTCCAACGGCACAAGTGTTTTATGCATTTTAAGTGACAGTGTTTGAGACCTTTTTGTGGAGCGAAAAGGCCCATTCAGGTGTGTTTAGTGTGTTGCGTTACATTGCGTTACTACTGCAAGGGCATTTATCAATCGTGTTGTAAATCTACTTTCCTAAGTGAGGGAAAATTAAATAATCGCAAGTGTTGTGCGGTAAATTTCTATCTTGATCATCGAATGAAGTACAGTTTAATTAGAACAGTGAAAAGAGTCACTTGATCCATGAAAACCTCCGCCATACGCATGGTCTTAAAATAAGTGAGGAGAATTTGCTACCTTCCTATAATCAAGAAATGGATAGATATTGTACTTTAAATTATGCATACAGACTAGACATTATAATAATTTTTTCTTATCCCGTAAGTAGGACAATGAGTTATTTCTCTCGTGAAGCAGCCAAAAAAAATTACCGTCTTGCCGTTGGAGAATGACAGAAATCTAAAGTTAAGACTGTAAAGCAGCAAATGAGTGTAATTTTTTGTATATGGCGGCTCGCATCGGGACAAACGTCGGTCGAAGTTTTTCCGTACTAATGCTAACATTATGTAATTAAAAGGTATTACCTCTTGCTTCGGATAAATTTCTTTATTTTAAACCGTAGCTTTGTTATAAGCTGTGAGGTATCTTGTCGCATAAAAAGCGCCATAATTTACCAGATATCTCTTTAGTAAGCATCGTATCGATTACTTCACTGCTTTTTTTATCCAACAGGTCAAAAGACTAAGCCAACATACGTCATGTCTATTCTGCTGAACATAAATTTATTTGTGCTGATTCATACTCTTTGCACGGTAAGTGGGATAATTAAATCTTAAGGCAACTATCTCTTGGAGAACATTTGTGGTTTTATAAAAGTGTTTTAAAAAGGTACCATTACTTTGACAAAACAGCTGATACGAGATAAAGCCACGACGATGATATGACGCTTAGGCAAAACAATTCTAGTGACAAATGAAAATTAATTATTCTGTCGAAGGAAACTTGAATACCGTGACGAAACAACAGCATCAAAAACAATGTCAGAGTAGTAGGTTGGTTAAACCATTTAAATGGGGTAGAACTCCGACAAATCGCGAAAAGTAAAAATACCATATACGGTAGTCCCGACGATGAATTTTCCTTTTGAACGGAAAAACTATTTCTTTCGCGAATAAAATTTCGGAAAAAATGCCGACATTCCGAAATTCCAGCAAACCCACAAATTTCCCAAATCAGCTAATTTACTGTTTACCTTGGGTAAACAGTAACAGCATTAAGTCAACCGAAAAAATTAGCCAATGAACTCAAAAGTTATCAAGAAAGCGATAGAAAAACATTTTAGAGAGTTCGGGGAGAGCTACCCGTTCAGTTTCTAATATATCTTTTACTCTGACCTTTAACAATTACGATTTTGGCCGTTTTACGGCCAATGGTTAAAGTTTGTCAATTTTCACGAGATCAATCACCAATCACCAGAAAGTAGTTGAGCGCCGTTTGGGTTTGGGAACTAACTGCATTATGGTTACTGTGAGCGGGTTCCCTTGCACGGCTTCCTCCCATTCTTTTCAGTTTTTTAATCATATGTACTCCTCTTATTGTGTTTTGTATCACTTGAAATAACGGCTCTCAGCCAGGAGTTTATAATTCCGGATTTTAAAGGAATATTTATTCGGGTGAACGTAAAAAATGGAACGAGAACAAACGGAAATCCAACAAAGAAACCTTGTATTATGCTAATATTACCGTTCTCCTATTACCGATGGCATTCTCAGTGACACTTCACCAAGAGAAAAAAGCCTACCATCAATAGCATGAAGTTTACGTTGGCATCCCGTAATAGTAGAGACATATATGCACAGACAGTAATTTGTCCAGTTCTTCGCCACAATCAACCTTAGTACCTAGCTTATGAAATAAGAAACTGAAGTACTCAAAAAGCACTCAAGAAACTAGAGTCACTCTAGAGTGCTTCCTGAGTACTTGGCATCTGATGATATGCGCTGTTGGAGCGTAAACGGAGGCCTATCATAACAAATAACGAACGTTTCCTTTACAGTTCAAATTGGTAAACTGCACTCCCCGCCAAATGAAAATTTTGAACTCAGGGGTATAACGTTGAAAAAAGGGAAGCTAAAATATGCTTGTAGTAATATGACCAACCTTTGCTAGTGAGCAACGCGACTCAAGCTTCAGCCGAACGGCGGGAGATTCAGTAACTGGGGTAGCTATATCTTTCCCACATACTCAATACGTAGGACAGGATCTTAGTGTTTTCATTGGTCAGTCATCATTTCGCCAGGGTTCATTCTGTCTGGAACCCAAGTTTAAAGGTTTTTTTTGAGACTCGATATCTTAGCTAACAGGCCCCGATATTTGTTGATGACTTGAAGCACTACGGAGGGGAGTTATAAAGATGCGGCAAAGTAGTTAGGCTGCGGTGTCATAACTGATCGATCACTATTCAGCTAGAGTACTTTCTGACTGGAACTAAAGTTGGAGGCGTCATTGAAACTCGATAGGTTGGTGAGCTGACTCCTATATTTGAGTTGATGAACTCGATGAGAGAGCAACGTAGTATACTATCACAGAACATGATGTGATCTTCTGATCACAGTAGAGTAGTAACTTAGTTTAAGCGCAGTTGAGCGTAAACAATTGCATTGTCTAATACTCCCAAAAGTCTGAAGAGCCCTTAAGTTACCTGACTAAACATCATTTACTCTGAACAAACTTTACACGCCGTAAAGCTTTATGCAAATTTCAAGTTTGACATGCTCTAACATGGAAACTAGATATAATAGAACCATCCAGTGTTTAATCTTAGCTAAACAGGATTATTGATTACTCAAGTTCTTAAACAGTTTGATCTAAAGTCAACTACGTATTTTGTTAAAATGTTCCAAAATTGAGTTTTACACAATTTACAACACTAAACATTCTAGACTGATTCTTGTCCGTGTTCGCATCCTCTTTCTTTAAACCAGAAGGTCATTTGCCACATATTCTGTGCATTGGACTGGGGTTGTGCCTAACCAAAAAAAATACGAACAAATTTATGAAGTGCATAAAAATTTATTTGAAAATGTTGCACGAATTCATTCGGTAACTTGTTGAGAATTAGAAATAACTTGTTAGAAATTACTGTTGCAAAAAGTTGCATATAGTTTACCAACTTACGCAATTAGCTTTGTGTCGAAGAGTGGATCGAAAGTTCTAGAAATAGTAGTAACCATGTAACCGCGCAATTCCTGCGAGTTGAGTCCGAAAGATGTCGAAAACATTTATCGTTGGGTATCTCAGCTCTTTAACTTGGAAAAAAAAATCTCTCCCTCAGATCAAAACGATTCGTTATGTACCAAACTGTCGTGCTCTTACCTTCAGGCCAATGATGTTCAACAGGATCTGATTTGTTCTGATTATTTGCAACGAGGATATACTGGTATAACCAAAAAAATAATGAGAAGCACAACTGTATGATTGCCAAAAACCATCGATGTATCTTTCTGAAAACGTGACGAATAATGAGCATTATTCTCTTCCGACGAAAGTGCCAAGGACAATTTCTGTCTTTCTTTTCGCCTCAGGCTCGGTGAATATTGTCGAATAATCCCCTCGACTTTGTCTCGGGGATTATTCCAGGATATTTACCTCGCCTACGGCGAATAATTGTTAAATATTGCTTTTCGTGAAGTTAAACAGTGAGTGAACCAATTTGCTCTTGAAGTGAAATATTTATCAACTGTGAATAACACTGAATATACGTTTAAACCAATTCAATCCGGAAAACGAAGATCTTTCTGAAAAAAACCAAGATTTGGAAAAAAATCGCGAAGAAAACGAAGACCGTGGGTACCCATAGAGAGGCTCACCAATGAAATTTGATAATATAAAGCACCCATATTACATACGCTCCGATATTTCTTCTTCCGCAGCTAAGTCATTTGACGATCTGTTTCTCCGGTTGGCATCGCTGTTTTCATTTTTGCGATAAAGCAAAATTTACTGCAGTTGATTCTAGTCACGGTTTAACACATGTAGGCTGTAAATACTGATAGGGAACGTAAGGCAGTAGTTTTGATGCCGTATTGCATCAGGATTTCTTTAGTTTTGCACAGTCAGCGATTCTGTTGTCTATCAATAATTTGCAAGTGTTACACAATCGATCGCAATGTCTCTGCTATATAGCAGCGTCTCCGAGGAATGGGATGATGATTTTTACGGCTAACGGTTACAAATTTGGCCAATTTATGGCCGACGGTTAAAATTGGTCAATTTTTACGTCTAACGGCTAATTATTTTGGCCGTTTTACGGCTTTCGGTCAACCCCTAACCCTAATCGTAGGCGCCAGAGACCTGGAATTGTCAGTTGCTCTGACACCATTTAGATCGAGTATTGGTTCAAAACCAGCAGGATGAAGTATTTCAGATACAAACATCCTAGTGAAAAACTCTTCGCCGGAGATCCTTTGCGGTATATTGAATCAATGTGCAAACATGCATATTTAATTTCCCATTTAAAGTTCCTTTCTAAGCTCGATAACGTTTATTTCCTACCCGGAATTTCAGAGCGTATCTCAGAGGCTGCCTTTATCAATGCCTTCTCCCTCCCCGTCGGATCTCTCAGACAATGGTTGTTTTGAAGAAATTATCAGTGAAAGGAAATTCAATTGTATTTGTGTTATGCGAAACCAGCCCAGTCGTATTATAGTTTCTCGAGTCACGCCATGTCACGTTCACGGACATGAAAGTGGCAGGTTTGCACCAGTTGATGCGACAAAGGCTTTTACTCAGCCAAAATATGTAAATAATTTATGAAACTAGTGAGACCTGAAGCATTAATTTTAAATATAATGATGCAATCATCCTCTGTTCATATATTCTCAACTTAAAATTCAAATTTGTGATGTGCTTCTTTCTGCACATTCAACTAGTTGTTTCCGTATTAATGAGGTAGCCATTACAGTTGGTTAGGAAGAAGTTTGATTCTTATTTATGCTTAAATTAGATTGCTTTTTACCTGCCTAAAGTGTTTCAAGAGACTAGACTTCTGTGGTATTTACACCGCAATATATTTGAATGTGGATCATGAACTTCAAGTATATGTAAATAGGGGCAAGAAGCGATAAGATAATATAAGAGAATATTGTAATACTTCACTAGCACTTATATCTACGACATGGCCCACGGAAATAATGACGTAAGGAAGCATCTAGAGTACAGCAACTAAAGGCATATTCTGTCTGATGACTTAACGCGATGAATATTATTATTGTGCGTCGGATTAAGGGAGATCCGTTGCTACCAACTTGGCTGGTAGATTTGTCCTGTCTGTTCGTGCTTATGCTCGCTTTATCCAGTTTTTAACAACATCGAAGCGTGTGTGCGTGTGTGTGTGTGTGTGTGTATGTGTGTGTGTGTGGGGGGGGGGGGGGGTGGGGGTGTGAGGGTCAATAAAGTTAAAGAAGCCGGAGTACGGGGGACTGTAAGGTTTTTCTTGACTCGATGTTAGTCATATTAAGTAGGGACATTATTCCCTTTTTTTTTGAGTGGACCAAAATTGCTGTTTTTCTGGGACATTCTGTTTGGAGAACTTAGATTTTTAATCGAAGAGTAACTTCTAATGATAACATTTTGCTAACTTTGTTGATGACCCAGACTCAACAAAGTATCCTACAGTTATGATCCGGCCGTGAGAGTAGCAAAGCTACTAAGAAGCTTCTATATCGCAAAAAGATATCGGGAACTCTTCAAGCCGTGAGAGCTTCACCGTTCTATGATGCAAACCTTACAGTCCCATACTCACGTTTGATCAAAATTTAAGGAAAGTCAGTTGAAGCGCAGCATCACTTGCACACTCGGCTAAATATATCCACTTGCGAGGTAGATAACCAAAAACGTAAACAAGGAAACAAGTATAGTATTAAGCACTGAAAATAAACTTCAAAAAAAGCAAAACAGCAACAAAAACAAGAAAGGACTGGAAGAGCCCAATAATGATAAAAACGTTCTCAGCTTATGCATGTTTCCCTCCAAAGCCATGATCATATTTTATATCAGTTGAGCGATTTGCACTTGCTATTCAGTAGCTCAATTACCGGGCCTTTTGTAAAGTGCTGCAATGTAAAGCCTTGCAATTTAATTTACAAAGCTAAATCAATATATATTTTTTTACCTGAAAAGCCACTGTTTGAAGAAGCATGCAGCTTAGAATAATCCTTCTGGAACTGAGATGAAACGCAAAGTTGTCGTTGTAAAAGACAAACTGATGCTTCAGTACTTGTCCCAGAGAAAAATGGAAAAGCATTTTTGTATAGTAATTTCTTTATAGGATGGTGTACCGAGGTGGGGAAATTAACCATACTAGGACCACTGATTCGGGATGGACCGCGAGTTTACAGAAGGGTATTATTGCGCTGAGACACCACTGAAACTAATACGACGCAGTCGATAACAAATAACACAACCCTGAAGTCATCAGGACTAAGAGTCACTAAGCGTTCTGAAGGAAAAAAGGGATTCATTTTTCGACCTTCTCGTTACTTCCAAGTAGATGGGTTTAAATCTCTTTATTTCAGTAAAGTTTTGAACAACTCTCTAGGGAAAATATTTCCCTTTTCCGGTTTTGGACGTTTCATTGTTTTGTTTACGAGTCAGGGTCAAAGTAGTTTTCCGGTTTTGCATTTCAGTATTATGCAAATTTTAGTTAGGAATCAACTACGGAAGTAGAGTTCGTTTATCAGTTTCAATACTCGCTTTAGCCGAAGCGTGCTTTTATGTCGTTTATAAACAGTAAATGTTTTAAATTCAGGAAATTTTTTACCATAGGATGAGAGGCAGGAGCCTTATCCAGTATATTTTACGTGTTTCATATTTATAGCGATGAGACAATGGATGTAGGAGGGGAATTAACCCTGATGTTATTTAGTACGTGAATTTTCCCTTGCGTGACAAGGGATCGACCGCCACATCTCGATTTGCTGAGAATGCATTTCGAGGTGGTAACTCCATAACAAGAGTTGAAAAATCGAGACCAGAGAATTGAAGAAACCTTCGCCCACGTCTGTGAGCCATTTTGCGAGAAGTTTGTTTCTCGAAGGGTTTTATACTTCTGAAGGAACTAACGATGGATTGGCGCAAATAATTTTAGGAGTTTCATGTCATGTCATGTGTTACTGATTCCTCGTCGAACACTGCGCCAGACGATGTATTGTATACAGAAGCACACATGGCTGAAGCTTGCTTGTTATTTATTTTTAAATCTTCCAAAATAAAGCTTGTATCGTGGTAATTAAGTTAACTCTAAGGTTACTGAGAATTTGACTACAAGGCGATCTTATTGCGCAGTCTACGTTTTCTCTTAGATATCCTATCTTGATACAATGCAATTCTTTTATG
Source organism: Stylophora pistillata (assembly GCF_964205215.1). Lineage (NCBI taxonomy): Eukaryota > Metazoa > Cnidaria > Anthozoa > Scleractinia > Pocilloporidae > Stylophora > Stylophora pistillata. The sequence continues at coordinate 9,544,263 of NC_142522.1, read as the reverse complement.
TTGAACGGTTCATAGCTATGAGATAAAGGCCTTACCTCCGTGATCTTTCTCTCTTCTAAAGTTCAGCCTGATCACGTCAGCAAGTCACATCGAAGCTACTAAATTGCTCCAGTAAGTGTACCGTGTCTCATAATTTGAATTAGGCGCTCATTTTGTTACAACCAATCACCATAAAGTAGTTGAGGGCCGTTTGGGTTTGGGAACTAACTGCATTATCGTTGCTGTGAGCGGGTTCCCTTGCACGGCTTCCCCCCATTTTGTCACTTTTTTAATCATATGTACTCCTCTTATTGTATTTTGTATTACTTGAAATAATGCTCTCAGCCAAGGAGCGTGCTGAAATTTTTTCCAGGAGTTTATAATTCCGGATTTTAAAGGAATATTTATTCCGGTGAACGTAAAGAATGGAACGAGAACAAACGGAAATCCAACAAAGAAACTTTGTATTATGCTAATGTTACCGTTCTCCTATTACCGATGGCATTTTCAGTGACACTTCACCAAGAGAAAAAAGCCTACCATCACTAGAACGAAGTTTGCGTTGGCATCCCGTAATAGTAGAGACATATATACACAGACAATAATTTGTCCACTTCTTCGCCACAATCAACCTTTGTACCCAGCTTATGAAATAAGAAACTGAAGTGCTCAAAAAGCACTCAAGAAACTAGAGTCACTCTAGAGTGCTTCCTGAGTACTTGGCATCTGATGATATGCGCTGTTGGAGCGTAAACGGAGGCCTATCATAATAAACAACGAACGTTTCCTTTAAAGTTCAAATTGGTAAACTGCACTCCCCGCCAAATGAAAATTTTGAACTCAGGGATATAACGTTGAAAAAAGGGAAGCTAAAATATGCCTGTAGTAATATGACCAACCTTTGCTAGTAAGCAACGCGACTCAAGCTTCAGCCGAACGGCGGGAGATTCAGTAACTGGGATAGCTATATCTTTCCCACATACACAATTACGTACGACAGGATCTTAGTGTTTTCATTGGTCAGTCATCATTTCGCTAGGGTTCATTCAGTCTGGAAGCCAAGTTTAAAGGTTTTTTTGAGACTCGATATCTTAGCTAACGGACCCCGATATTTGTTGATTACTTGAAGCACTACAGACGGGAGTTATAAAGATGCGGCAAAGTGGTTAGGCTGCGGTGTCATGACTGATCGATCACTATTTAGCTAGAGTACTTTCTGACTGGAACTAAAGTTGGAGGCGTCATTGCAACTCGATAGGTTGGTGAGCTGACTCCTATATTTGAGTTGATGAACTCGATGAGAGAGCAACGTAGTATACTATCACAGAACATGATGTGATCTTCTGGTCACAGTAGAGTAGTAACTTAGTTTACGCGCAGTTGATCGTAAACAATTGCATTGTCTAATACTCCCAAAAGTCTGAAGAACCCTTAAGTTACCTGACTAAACATCATTTACTCTGAACAAACTTTACACGCCGTAAAACCTTTATGCAAATTTCAAGTTTGACATGCTCTAACATGGAAACTAGATATAATAGAACCATCCAGTGTTTAATCTTAGCTAAACAGGATTGTTGATTACTCAAGTTCTTAAACAGTTTGATCTAAAGTCAACTACGTATTTTGTTAAAATGTTCCAAAATTGAGTTTTACACAATTTACAACACTAAACATTCTAGACTGATTCTTGTCCGTGTTCGCATCCTCTTTCTTTAAACCAGAAGGTCATTTGCCACATATTCTGTGCATTGGACTGGGGTTGTGCCTAACCAAAAAAAATACGAACAAATTTATGAAGTGCATAAAAATTTATTTGAAAATGTTGCACGAATTCATTCGGTAACTTGTTGAGAATTAGAAATAACTTGTTAGAAATTACTGATGCAAAAAGTTGCATATAGTTTACCAACTAACACAATTAGCTTCGTGTCGAATAGTGGATCGAAAGTTCTAGAAATAGTAGTAACCATGTAACCGCGCACGAAAAACAATTTCTGCGAGTTGAGTCCGAAAGAAATCGAAAACATTTATCGTTGGGTATCTCAGCTCTTTAACTTGGAAAAAAAATCTCTTCCTCAGATCAAAACGATTCATTATGTACCAAACTGTCGTGCTCCTACCTTCAGGCCAATGATGTTCAACAGGATCTGATTTGTTCTGATTATTTGCAACGAGGATATACTGGTATAACCAAAAAAATAATGAGAAGCACAACTGTACGATCGCCAAAAACCATCGATGTATCTTTCTGAAAACGTGACGAATAATGAGCATTATTCTCTTCCGACGAAAGTGCCAAGGACAATTTCTGTCTTTCTTCTGTTGCAGTTCAGGTGATGTTCTCTTAGGGGAGACTGTAAAATGTGTAGTCAGTCACAAAATAGATGTCTCTTTCGTGCTGGGTCACTTGTGAATGGTCGCTTGTGATTGGTCACTTGTGGTTGATAGCATTGTTTGAGAATCTTGACTTTGATATAACGCATAGTCACGCAATTTGCTACTCCGGTTCCATTGTTTTTAACTAGTTAAAACTAGTTTTGTCATTGTGTACCTGTCCTGTTTCGCGCTCAGCAGGACGCAGTTTATGAGATGATAGATCAAATCATTGAATCGGTTGAATCAGTACAGCGAAGCTGTTTATTCATCAACATGTAGTCACACAGTATTGCGTGGATAAAAACCGTCGATCAATAGGATTTATAGTAACCTTGGTTACCCCTAATGGTTTCTGATGGCATAGAAACGCGCTACATGTGTATTCATGCGGTGTGCGCACTCCGATTGCATTGCCTTGTGGTAGCGTTATGGCGGTAAAAGCGGTAAAAATGGGTAGAGTTTGACTGAATATTCCGTAAAAGTTAGGCTGTTTCTTTTCCCTTTCACTATAGGTAAATATTTGATACATTATGAACGTGTAGCAGTATTTTTCGTGCGTATTTGTCACGTATTATATCATTCTCAAGGACAAACGCAAGCACTGTATTTTAGCATGTAATTTGAGACCAGTTTTCGAGCAGGTCAAATTCGTTGTACGTCGTAGTTTGAGGCCTTTCAAAGATTTGTATGGCCACTTTGATCCTTCTTCAATAGCTCTGAGCAAACGCGCTCAAACGCACTCCAACGGCACAAGTGTTTTATGCATTTTAAGTGACAGTGTTTGAGACCCTTTTGTGGAGCGAAAAGGCCCATTCAGTTGTGTTTAGTGTGTTGCGTTACATTGCGTTACTACTGCAAGGGCATTTATCAATCGTGTTGTAAATCTACTTTTCTAAGTGAAGGAAAATTAAATAATCGCGAGTGTTGTGCGGTAAATTTCTATCTTGATCATTGAATGAAGTACAGTTTAATTAGAACAGTGAAAAGAGTCACTTGATCCATGAAAACCTCCGCCATACGCATGGTCTTAAAATAAGTGAGGAGAATTCGCTACCTTTCTATAATCAAGAAATGGATAGATATTCTAGTCTTCTCGGATAAAGAAAAATAAACCGTAGGCCCCGTCTCCTGCAGGGTTAGGGGTAGGAGACGTTAATTTCCCACGCACGAGATTGCTGTGTGGTGGATGTCCTTCCCTGGGTGGGATGGGTGGGTGTTGGCTCTGAAAGCCCCTATGGGGAGTGGTCAATTAACCTATGTATGTATGTATGTATGTATGTATGTATGTATGTATGTATGTATGTATGTATGTATTTACCTTGCGTGAGGCGACACGCCGGAAATTCGGAAAGCCGGAAAGCAAAAGGCAGTCGACCATTGAAAGGTGTTGATAGGCCTGTGCGTCTCCTACCATTCGCTAGCGCTTTTAAATCTTTTACCCTCAAAGTTTAGCTCTTATTAGGATATCTTTTGATGACTTTCCTTTGCGATGTGATAATAAGGGTCAGTTTTGAGGTGTCATAATTCTCCATCTGTATGTTCTTGAGGTTTGGCAAAGCCGGATGAAATTGTGTTACAAAAGGCAATATTTTCTTCTGTGCGCGCTATTTTCTTTGTTTCAGAGTATACTTTTCTCCTGAAGTAATAACTCCAGAGATATGTTTCTCAAATCCCTCCTCTAGGTTCCCTCTATTCTCGAAGGGTATTTTGAAACTCTGTACGTTTTTACTAAACGTGGAGCGAGACAAATTTGATATTAGGAGGCGTGGGGCTTCTTCCTTTACAAATCCCGTATTTACGCTCAGTGGATAAAGTTCGTCTATTACAAGGTCTCTGTCTCTCTAATATGCGTTTGCATGTAAAGGGTCAATTCATAGTTGAATAACTCGCGAGTTATTTAATAACTCGCGGATAACTCGCGAATAACTCGCGAGTTATTCAATAACTCGCGAGTTACGAACAACTATAAATAACTCGAGAGTTATTCATAGTTGAATAACTCGCGAGTTATTCATAGTTGACTAACATGCGATTTTACGTGAAATCGCATGTTAGTCAGTAACTGAAAAATAAACCTCGCTCAGATAATCATGAGCTCAAATCCCAGAAAACATCCAGTGAAGCACACTCTTTGGAAGACCAAACTTAATGGTTTCCCAAATCCTGGACTTGATTCTGCATTTTTTTTCACTCATTTGACTAACGATTTTGCTACGTTTACAGACGATGCAATTTGATGATCACTCTTAACCTTACTTGGTACTTGACTTTTATTGAATTGGCTGTAAACATCAAACCTGCAAGGTTTCCAATTTAATTAAGAAAACTAGTTACTTTAGTAAGTAAACGAATCAATGAAATTTGATAATATAAAGCACCCAGATGATCACTCTTAACCTTACTTGGTACTTGACTGTTAGGTATTGGCTGTAAACATCAAACCTGCAAGGTTTCCAGTTTAATTAAGAAAACTAGTTACTTTAGTAAGTAAACAAATCAATGAAATTTGATAATATTAAGCACCCATATTAAATGCACTCCGATATTTCTTCTTCCGCAGCTAAGTCATTTGACGTTCTGTTTCTGCGGTTGGCATCGCCGTTTTCAGTTTTGTGATGAAGCAACATTTACTGCAGTCGATTCTAGTCACAGTTTGACACGAAGGCTCTAAATACTGATAAGGAACGTAAGAGAGTAGTTTTGTCGCCGTACTACATCAGGATTTCTTTAGTTTTGCACAGTCAGTGATTCAATAATTTGCAAGTATTACACAATCGATCGCAATGTCTCTGCTATATAACCGCTTCTCCGAGGAATGGGATGATGGCTTTTACGGCTAGCGGTTAGAATTTTTGCCAATTCACGGCCAAAGGTTAAAATTTGTCAATTTTTATGCCTAACGGCCTACATTTTTGACCGTTTTACGGCTTTCGGTCAACCCCTAACCCTAACCCTAAGTGCCAGATACCTGGAATTGCGAATGAATTTGTTTCTGAAATAAAAAATATTGGAGGTGACACCTAACCTCTACTTATTATGATAATTCAGTTGCTCTGACACCATTTGGAGTATTGATTCAAAACCAGTAGGATGAAGTATTTTCAGAAATAAAGATCCTAGTGAAAAACTCGTCGCCGGAGATCCTTTGCGGTTTGAATCAAACACGGTGCAATAAAATTTTCCATTCAAAGTTCCTTTCTAAGCTGGATAACTTTATACCCGGATTTCGGAGCGTGTCTCAGAGGTTGCCTTTATCAATGCCTCCTCCCTCCTCACCGGGTCTCTGAGACAATGGTTGTTTTGAAGATATAATCCGGGAAAAGAAGTTTTTTTTTATTTGAGTTAGATGCGAAGCTAGCCTAGTCGTATTCTAGTTTTCTGAGTCACGCCATGTCACGTTATACAGCTACATTTCAAATCTGATGGCGTCTGCCCATCAAAGTAGCAGGTTTGCACTAGTTGATGCGACAAAAGCTTCTACTCAGCCAATATATGTGAATAATTTATAAAACTTGTGAGACCTGAAGCTTTAGTTTTAAATATAACGATGCAATCATCCTCTGTTTATGTCGTGATGTGCTCCTTGCTGCACATTGAACGAGTTGTTTCCGCATTAATAAGGTGGCCATTACAATTGATTAGGAAAAAGAAGTTTGATTCTTATTTATACTTAAAATAAATTGCTTTTTACCTGCCTCACGTGTTTCAAGAGACGATGTGGATCTTGACCCGAATTAATAATTAGCGGTTCACTTGGATACAGAAATAACTTTATTTGCTTGGTAGTTTACAACAGGCTTATTTTTCTCTTCTTGCAGTTCACGCTTTCAAGACCTTGTTTTGCTTTTTACAGAAGTAATGCAACGGAAGCTTACGTTTTCTTAAACTAGCAGTAGCAGGTCACAAACTCCATCTTCTGTACACTGAACAGGGATTTTCTCTGATCAATAAAGAACAACTCGTATCAATCCCTCATTTCCAGTGAGGCTCAGTTTAAAACGAAAAAATTCCGATAATAAATTTTTCTATTATTATGATTGCCACTAAAAGTGCATATTTGGCACTCCACACTTATTAAAGCAAATGCTTGTTTTATGATAGTAACTGTACCACCGCACGGACAAAATCAATGCTTAAGGTATTCTCCTCGATATCTTATTTAGTCTCTCTTACCTTCACGCCAGAAATTTTCCGTAGCCTCTTTCCCTTACCAACCTTTCATCAAAATGCATTTTTTCAGACACCAAACGATCGAAATGCACCACCTCATTACTCCCAAACAGCATCGAAAAGGTCTTCTTCGGCCTCGGTAAAGAAACGGCATGCTTTCTCTTAAAACTGTCCGAATCAAAGTTCTTCTTAAGTGGTATTTCTTTGTATCTCCATAGAAAACTTGTCCTTGTCTTTGATATCACAGACCGAATTTATTTCAGCGATGGTGAATTCGGAGTGTTGATATGACGAACCACTCTTGCCGGATATGACGTAGGAGAAACCATAATTGTAAAATGAAAAATGAAAAATGAAATTGCTTTTTCAAAATGGAACCTCCTATTTGCAGTGATTACAATGTTACGACGACTTACTGTTCTGTGGGTTCTCAAGGCTACTCTGGATGTTAAAATGAGATAAGCATTGCCAAATATTTATGTTCAGTGTCTGGCAGTAGAGTACTAGTGTTGATAAACAGAATGTAATTTGTCGGACACGTCGGGCGACACCAGGACGTGAGAAAAAAAATTAGTTTAGCGATGCAATCGTCTCGGCTGAAGGAAGACACTCACTTTGGTCTAAAGCGTGGAGCACTGAAAATACTTTGTTTCACTGCGCAAACTTAGTTTTTTTCGCAGTGTTATGTTTTGTTACGGGTGGGACAACTATAAGACATTTTTGAAGTAACAAAACTTCATTGCTCTTCCAACGAGTTCACGGTGCATCCATTCAGTCATTTCCGAGAATCAGGGTTTCGCTTGAATAGCGATGGCTAACAATTCAAGACTTTCAGTTGTTGCTCGTCCGATCATCATCAAGTTTAAAGATATCTCTTGATTATCATTGTACGACGTTAGTTGAACAAAGCATATGAGAAGACACAAGTGCTTTGCACTGCAAGTATTAAGGGGCCGACCATTTAACTTTTGAGGGGGTAGGGGAGGGTGATTTCTGGTCATCAAGAAACTTTTTTTCTAGCAATCTGCTGGGCAGGATATTTTTTCCGTTCTAAATGCCCTGCAAGATATTTTTTTCTCTCCTGATTTCTCTGCAGGATTTTTTTTCCTCAAAAAAAGGATCATGTGTTTACAAATACAAAATGTATTTACATTTACATTGTGGTCATCGCAGCAATAGTTCTAATATAGGTATGTTTTCGGAAAGTCATTCTTTACAATCATTTTATATTACGTCAAATAAAGTGATGCACCACAGGCAGATGTGAAAACGTTTAGTTTCTTAATTAACAAAAAAAAAGCCAAAAATAGCAGAAAGCAGTTTAGAAATGCTCATAGCATGGTAAATGCTGCTGGAAGCATTAGTTGCAATATAAAAGTGGACTAAAATATCAAAAAAAAATCTGAAAGCAAAATTGAAGTTAGTTGATTATGATAGCTCTAATACTTTTTGCTCAGCCTTTCTCCATTCCACTTCTACATTGAGTATCTCAAAGTTGAACATAAAAGCAATGTAATGGTGTTCCAAGTTGTAATATGTGCTGTACAGTCAGCCCTGAATTAAGTCCACAATTGAGTTGGTACATTCTGAGTTCGAAAGTTTGTGGATCAACGCCGACACGATATTTTAAGCGGTCGCATAATGTCGCCAGTTTTCCAGGCGCTTTCAAAGAATCGACAGGCCTTCATTCGGCTGCAAGATGGCCGCCACTGCTCTGACAAGAAGTCTTCAAATGCAACGGAAATTTTCTGTCCCTAGTTTGGGTTAATAACCACTCTGCTTCGCCGTTCTTCTTCTGAAAGCTCAATTCATTTCGCAGCTGAGAGCTTTTCAGAACACAGTAGATCTCATTAGCATGCCTGCTGACGAAGAAAACGAAAGCCAAGCATACAAAGAACGACCACGTGCTTGACGGCGCTTGGAAATGCCAACGACACCAACGAACAAGACGTCGTCATCTATGGCTACGAAACTCCCAAACAGTGGAAACTCGCAAAGACCTGAAAACAAGAATGTTTCCCCAAATCTAAAAGAAGACCAGCGAAAATGAAGAATTGGATACTCCAGAAAAGGTGCTGTCCATGAAGCAGCGAAGCAGTCCCGTCATCAAGAACGTGCATTACGTGTGCGGAAAAAACAGGGAAAGTTTGGCGGTGGTGCTTCCAAACGTGTGCGCATTTGGCGACCTAGAAGCGAAGGCCATCGTCGATGAAATTTTCGAAGAGGTGGCTGTAAAAAGGGGAGTATGAATGTTTTTCAAAAGTGCTAATAAATTTGGTTTTTACAAGTTAGGATTTTTTTCCCGCTTAACAAGAGTGAGGTTTGGCCGTGACGATGGGAAATAACTTTAAATTGCACGCAAAATGCGATATCGCACGAATCGAAAAAGGATGGGTACGATATCGGTTTTTTAGTGCATTTTACGCGATATCACGAGTCAAGTAATGGATTTTCCTTGAATCGCATATTTGAATAAAAACAAGAAAAAAAAAAAAAAAAAAAAAAAGAAAACAGCATCACTTACAGTTGTTATGTATACGTAAATGGGAAAAATATCACTTAGCCTTGTTTTCAACTCGCAATTCCAAGCTGAGCACCTCGCTTCGTTAACCAATCAGAATGCGAGATTTTATGAAATGATGCGATTCTATCTGATATTAGGTCTACCGACTTGGAAAATGTTAATACTACACCTTAAATTTAACTTCAGCCATCTTACGAGAGAAAACATCAAGGCTAGGTCTCTCTGACGGCTTATCTCTGGTTGACATTTTAACCAATTTTCTCGGACCCTCTCATAAAAACCCAACATAGACGATATCGCCTTAAGCATTCTTCTCAATGAAAAAATGTCACTGACAACGCTGTGGAGTCGTTCACTTACAACCTCAGGGGCTAAATGGCTTTTCCCTTCGTATTTCATGACGGTGCCGTTTCTGCGGTACAACGTAACAGATGAAACCTTAAGGCTCTTTCCAAAGTCGATAATAACTGGGTTGAATTACCAAGAGATTGAGGGCTGTTCTAGTACAACATTGTTTCCTTTTATATCGTTATGAAGGTATCCTTTAGAATGCACATGGTCTAAAGCACAACATATCTTTTGGAATATAGAAATACAGTTTGCTTTACTAATTACGTTGTTATCGGCCGCTTGATGGAGGGTTAAACTTTCTTGCTGAACACTTTGAAGTTGAGTCACAAGGCATAGGTAGATCTGGATGGTCCCCTAAAGCAGAAGCAACCTTTGTTTCGTGGAGTAAATCTCTCCTAGCTCGTTCTTTATCCTCTGACGTTTCATTGTGAGTCATTTGCTTGACAATAACCTCGATCCCTCGATAGCGCCTAAGAAAACACTGTCCAAAGCTTTCACTGTCAACTGGATTTTTAGACAAGTATTTAATGTTTTCTGGCCTAAGTTCTTTGGGTTCAAATTTGGATCCATTACTCGCTGTGTTTTTTTTTTTTTTTTTTCTTTTTTTTTTTTTTTGCAGTTAAAAAGGTTTGATGACGTTTCTCGCGAGGTTTCTGCGAGACGATTGAGTCGGCACCGACAGCCATTTGAATCATCTTAGCAGCTCTTGGGCAAACACCCAAGTTCACCTTCTTCTCTTGACTGCCTGGTTTAAGCGCGAGGAGACGGGGTTTCGTGATATTTTCTGGCTCAAGATATATATTGGTTCGAAAGACACGGCCTCTTTTCCTTAGATTCAGAAGTACAGGGCACTGAGTCATTTGTTTCGCAGTTGAATGATTATAGTTCAACATTTTTATTCGCTGAATTCGGCATTTGCTTCCCTTGTTTCTTATTTCTCCATTCTTTTCTCTGTCTGTTTCTTTCTTCTGGAGTGTTTTTCGTGTTTTGATAACTCGCTCCTTTCGTTTTTCTTCATCTTCAAAATCCTTCACAAATTCCGTCAAAATTATGTAGCTAATTGATCTATTTTCGAAACACAAATGAGCTCGAGATCGGTATAATAGTATAAAACAAAGGCTTGTTGATGTGCAGGAAATCAATGCTCGTTTTAATGAACTTGATGACATGTGCTAGCCGGAGTTGCTCTTCAATCGTTTCTGGTTTGCTTTCATTATGTGACATTATTCTGTCAGAAGAGCGTCTGGAAAAAACACCTCGTGAGGATTACACGTGACAACACCCGCCGCGCCTCGGCTAACGCAGAAAAAGCTCCAAACAATTCCTTAGAATAAAATTATAAGGAATTGTATGGAGCTCTCCGGCATACTTTCACTGCAAGCCCCGTGTGTGGAAGTCTAAGCCATATTCAGGTAATGATTGGACTTCACCAGATGATCACCATTTTCGAACCGTTTTTACATGCAGTTTAGTGCTAACCTGTTTAAAACCTTATAAAAAAAAAAACTTTTACGTAAATTTTTCCGGCAGATGTCTAGATGTTACTTACATTTACGATTTGAGCACCACATTCCGTGCTAATCCAATTTCTTGCAGGAGAAGCGGAGCGTGAAAGAAAACATGTCTTTGTTTTGCATCTTCTAATGATCACCATATGGATGAATGCAAAACTGAACTGTCTCATTTTTAAGGGATTCCCCGAATCGCGACAGAAATAGTCCAAGAGAAGTAATCGATGCATAGTAAGAAAGGGAGATTGAATTGCTAGTTCTCCAAGACTAGTACTGTTTTCAGAAACAAGTACGGAGTGTCTCAGGACGACAACGATCTCCCGGATGTAAGCGAGTCTTGGGCAATTGGAAATAATGTGGCAGACAGGTCGTTTTGTACATAATGATGTAGGAAAGTATTACTGATGGTTCTGATGGCCATTTCAAAAAATGCGAGAACATAACAGCATAAAAGGACAAACTTTGATATGCATCCGTGTGGTGGTAACATCTTACAAAGCCTCTTGCATTTTCAAAACTAAGCATAACCAGCGGGAAGACCCTCTGAATTCGGCGCAGCCAAGACTTATAATTATCTATCGGTGTAGTTAAAGCCAGTATATTAGCCAACCAGTCTAAGTTAGTAACAAGATCAACGAAAGAGAATGAATGCAGCTTAAAACATTGATGAGATGGTGAAAACTGCAGTGGCAATCGCATCTCAAACAGGCAGCAAAGTGATGTTTATTTACAAAAAGTACAACATTTTTGCTCTGTTTTTTTTTGTGTGTGTGTGTTTGTTTTAACCATACCAAGAGACTCACCCCATACAAAGCCAATAATAGTAATGACGGCACCGTTTACAAGACTACCAAAATCTGTAATAGTTTCGATGTTTATGCTTATAGTGCTTAGAACAGTAGTACCTATAATAGTTCTTTGAAGTTCTCGACAAATTTTATATTCCAAAATTAAAACAGTTTACTTGAATATATACGATGCCTTCGAAAACATTTCAAGTCATGGTAAAAAAAATAGCCGAGGGCATCTCTACTACTCTCAACACTCAGTTGAATGATATTATATTATATTATATTATATTATATTATATTATATGATAATTAACAATTATTCCACGAACGCGCGTTGGATACGAGATGATAGATAGCCAACGAGGCGCTACGCGCCTCGTTGGCTATAATCATCTCGTATCCAACAAGCGCGAGTGGAATAATTGTTTTATTAAAAACGCCCCCAAGATATTTATTTAATCGCTTTCACCATACTTACAATACTAAAAGGACTAAAATATACATATGAACAAGACACAGAAGAGAACGGAGGACAAGGGTGCGGGACACACAACAGAGCGAGGCTCCAAATTAAGTGTGCCCTTACGAGAAATATACAAATACTAACTATGTAAACAACAGACAGTGTAAAAAGTATATAAAAAAGTATATACAATAATAAAAGCAAAAACGAAAACGATATGAATAAATCCCTTATGCGGCCGATAGAAAGTTCTAATAGCAACAGTTACCATCTAATAGAAGATCACGTGACCTGCTGCATTTGCAGCAGATCGACTTCCAGGTGTTGAAGTTAGTGACGTCATAGTTTGTACGAAAAGCAGCGGAATAGCGTTGGAGTACGTGAGATTTAAACTGATTGAGAGAACTAATAATACGAGTGGATACAGGTAAGGTATTCCATAGTTTAGCGACACGATTAAAGTAACTAAATTGAAAGAGCTTTGTACGGCACTTAGGAATTAGTACGTCTAGATCAGAGCTATGGCGAGTAAGACGAGTGCCTTTGGGCCTGATATAATCAGCTATGGGTAAGGTGTAGTGGCCAACGCGACACTTGAAATAGAAAATTAAGTCTTTCACTTCGTGCCAGTATGTTAACGGTAGCAGGTTGAGGCGGGAAAGGCGCTCATGATAAGAAATATCCTCTTGCCAGTGCGTGTTTAAGATGAATTTTGTTGCCCTGCGTTGAAGACTTTCTATTTTTTTTATGCCACCGATCGAACTGGGAGCCCATATCTCGCTAGCATAGCCAATATGTGATCTGACAAACGTGAGATATAGTAATTTCCTATGATCTGTAGTGAATGACGAAAGACTGTTGCGTCGCAAGAATGCAAGCATCCTATTGGCCTTAGCTAATATAGTGTTGGTGTGAGTGTCCCATGTGAGGTCGGAAGAGATAGACACTCCGAGGTCTTTTACTTGAGTGACGTGATTAAGTGAGATGTTGTTCAACTTATAATCGTAGCGAAGTGGGTAGCGCTTACGAGTGACGGTTAGTACCTCACATTTAGAGGTGTTAAACTTTAGGTGCCAATTATCACTCCAGCCCTGCAGCCTGTCCAGGTCTTTTTGGAGTGACTCACAGTCCTGTAGACTATCAATGACACTGGAACACTTTGAGTCGTCGGCGAAGAGTGCGAAATGATTCTGTATCACCGGCGGGAGGTCGTTCACATAAACTAAGAACAGCAGAGGACCAAGGATACTGCCTTGAGGGACTCCTGATGGGACTGGGGAACGACTAGAGGTGAAACCGTGGACCAAGCACTGCTGACCACGTCCATCTAGATAACTCTCAAACCACTGGAGAAGTTTCCCACTGACACCGTATTGGGAGAGTTTCAGAAGCAACCCTTGGTGGGAAACACTGTCGAAAGCCTTCGCGAGGTCCAGATACACTATGTCCGACTGCAGGCCCTTATCAAGAGACTGGCCAATCTCGTGATGGAACGTTAGAAGCTGGGTGACTGTAGATCGACCCTGAAGGAAACCGTGCTGAGCATTGTCAAACAAAGGACAAAGAAAATCATTAAAGTGCTATTAGACAAATCTTTATATTAGACAAATTTTTTAGCTCCTTTTTAATTTTAAGCTGACGCGAACGCTTACCATATTTGTAGATTATGGTATATTGGCTCATATACCATACTGGCTAAGCCAATAAAAAGTCTTCAATTGCATTATCCAATGATCCAGTTTTTAATAATAATCTTCATTAGTTCAGTATAGCGAAACTCTGCATAGTAACAAAACGTAGTGGACACAATGGAAGTTAAGTGGTCTAATTTCCTTATCTAATTTGGATATATCAACAAAGTTGAAATGGTATATTGGCCACCGTTACGATTACAAAAGCTGACGTTTCGAGCGTTAACCCTTCGTCGCTCCGACGATGGGCTAACGCTCGAAACGTCAGCTTTTATAATCGTAACGGTGGCCAATTTACCATGTCAACTTTGTTGATATATTCAAAATATTTCGTTACCCCCACCGACGCAGCCCCAAACAGTTCCTTTAGAAACTATCAGCCTTAATTTCCTTATCTGTCATCCTAAACTCACCATGAAACTCAAGTGGAAGTCTAGTATTATTGCTGAGGGTGTTGTATTTTTGTTTTACCAACGCTTTCAAAGACAGATAACTCTTTGGGATATCCTCTGTTACATTTTCTTTTTTTTTTCCTCAGTTAGGTAATAACACACGAACAAGGACCAACCAAATAAAGAAAATTAGCTGAAATTTGTTGTAATAGATTTTAGACCATAAATTTCTCACCACAAATGTCTAACCATCAGCTGTTTGAACCCCAACTTTAGTTTATCCAAAAATATTGATAGTGTACAAACCGTGGCCAGATTCAGCGAAACACGTTAAGTAATGTTAGTGATTACAGATTTCAAACTCCTAAAATTGAATTAAGAAAGTGGCCTCTAATAGAAACATCTAATTGTTTACGTGTACGGTTTTCAATCCTTTTTAGCAATAAACCATATTGTAAGAAATGGCTATGTGGCGACCACTATGAAGCCGATTGTTTTAGGAAAATCCTGGGTTCCTTGCTTGTCAACTTGAAACCAGGGTCTATTCCCACAAATTTTTGCCTTGTGCAAGAGAAAAACAGCGATTCTGCCAACAACTCAGTTGATTTAAAACTCAAAGAAGCTTTTTATATAAATAAGATCAAACCTGAACTTAACAGACAATTACAGCATTATGACACTTTTCTAGCATTTTAATTCACACCTTTAATTTCATGTTTGTTGTCACGCTGTAATTAGTACCCGCTTTTGTATTACATCATGCTGTAAATATTTTATTCATCTACTTGTCTGTTATATAATTACTCACGTTCAGTTACTCATTGATTGAAGATGGCATAAGCATGCCGAAACATGTCTCTAAAAAAAGTTGTATATTTCTTACACTATTTATCCTACTTGCTACTACTACGACCTTATGGAAATAAACCATATCTCGAACACTTTCTGTGTTTTCAAATTCAGTATATTTTCTGTCTTGTTACCGGTGTTTATCGAACAAGTTTACCTTGTTTCAGTAGTTTCTTAGAAGAATTTAGACAATTCTGAGAAGACCTAATTCTTTTGCGGTATGTCTTTTACCAGTGTAGTTCATCATATTACTCAGTCAAAAGCAGTACGTCATCACTGCCCATATACAATGGAGTAACAATGATAATGACGAAAATTAGAGCAAACGAACCTCTCATAATAATTGGCATAAATGTACCATCACGCTGCAATCTTATTGGCTAAGCTACTCGTTATCTATTTCGTGATAGATATTGAGTAAAGTGTGTGGCACGTATTGTAAGCCATTATTATTCAGTAATTACAGTAAGCTATTATTATTCGGTAAAGATATGAGCCTGCCTTAATGCTAAGATTTGAAAAACTTCAGATCGCTTTCAATGAGATGCGTGGAAGATATGTCGAACTTAAGCTTATAAACTCTTGAATTAAATATTAATACCGATAGTGATATATATATATATATATATCACTATCATATATATATCATATATATCATATATATCACTGCAGTATATATATATATATATATATATATATATATATAGGAAGTCTGCAAGTCGATTTTCGCGTGGAACAGTGCTCAATACGTTGAAGCAGAGCAGAATAAATATTATGAGAGGAAAAAAGGACGTAACTACATTTCCCGACAAGCCTGTTTCGTGAATCGCTTCGCTCTTCAGGGGTTTAATATTATATATACTGCAGACAGGGTGCACACTGTTTCGACTTATGTGGGTCTCGTCAGTGTATATATATATATATATATATATATATATATATATATATAAGTTAAATTTCCCGGGAGACAACGTCTCCGATCACGTAAATCACATCTTTGATTGCCGTGTTGCCAGCATGGTTGTCCTGACAGTGTAGTGGTCATCACACCTGATTAGTAACAGGGGGACGTGGGTTCAAATCCCGCTCAGGGCAAATTTTCTTTTCAAACATTTATTCTATATATATATATATATATATAACTAACTGCAGACAGTACTGTTTCGGCCTTCTGGGCCTCATCAGTGCAGTGCTAATGCTAGGATGGGGGAGAACCGAGACGGTCACCCCAAACGACCCAACCTTTGTGGTATCGTCTAAGCCATGCCAGAGTGCTCAAACTAGAGTAAACTAGCGAGCATGCGCAATTGCAACGGCAATGACTCATCCTAGATAGAGTGCTCAATTTGGACATGAAAGCAAAGCTTTGTATGCCAAAGAGCTATATCTAACTATATCTAACTATATCTAATATATATATATATATATATATATATATATATTCTATGTATATATATATATATATATATATATATATATATATATACATAGAATAAATGTTTGAAAAGAAAATTTGCCCTGATTATTCTATCTAAGTATGATTATTTGGGGTGTACAAGGTCAGGGTTTCTCTCGTATACAGAATATAAGTACATATATATAAAATATATATATATATATATAAAATATATATATATAATAATGTTAATTATGATGGGAAAGATGTTATAATTCAGATTGCACTCGCTTAAAACGCCAGCAACAAAACGCGCGAATTTTAATGTTCTGAAAAAGTTTTGGCTTATCATTGAAATTTTATCAGATTAAGAAAACAAAGAAATCGACAAATGTGAAAAGATAGCCGTCACCGTTGAGAGTTCAGGGTCGGCTGATCGCACTCATCATGCTATTGCTTAAAATTTCCGAAAAAAAAGGTCCTCACCCTTTTAACTGGCGTCGAGTAAATTCTACAAAGGTTTTATGTTTTGTAAAAGAAAAGAGAACACAAGACATCGACCAGAGCAACACCTAAGTAGCTTCGTCATCGTATGAACAATTGAAACATGCCTCTAACGCGGTGATGACACGTAGCTATCTTACACGCAAAACGTAACGTACTCTAACTATCTTAGAATGATTTTATAGGTGGTTGACATAGTGAAAAACAGAAAAACAGTGAAATTGGCTGCAATTTACATACAGCATTCACACTCTAAGGGTCCACTAAAATTACTGGCAAATTTTAGCTAAGGTCAGCCACCCCTTGGTTAACCAAAGAAGCTGTGAAAGTATTAAATATTTTCTACTCAATACAGATAATCGCTATATTATATGCTGCTTTAAAACAAGAATCATCTTAAAAACGCAAGCTCACTCTAAGCCCATCAGCTGTATTTTTCTTCTCTTCTGCCTTTTTGTATCGCTGCAGCAGAGCTCGGTAAAAGCTCCCGTAAAATATGTGGTCAATAAAATGCTTGTTCAACTTTTAAAGGGGATGTACAAAGCTGAATCCCGCACTGTTGATGGCGCATCAAATAAGCTTAGTTAGCCTTAATGCAAACCTTCTCGTGGAGTGTTCATGGACCATAACAGAATCACATGTTTCAGAGCACTGAAAATCGAAAACGCTCTGTACAATATCAAAACGGAGCCAAAGTGAAAGTGGTTCTCAAACGAATGCTTGCATGGCAATTCGCAAAGTTGCTCACCTTGCATTTACACTACGTTTCTTTTTGGATTAACATACACCTTATGCATGAACAAGTAAGGTAGAGAAATACTCTGTAAATTTCAAGTTCCTCCAACTACTGAATTACAAGGACTTCAAGGGCATTTGATATGACAGCTATCATCATGCAAAATTATTTAAAATGCTATGAATTAGTTTTTTGCTCCTTTTTTTTTTCGCTAAACACTTTCATGGAAACTACTCACCTTTTCTGTATAAAACTGATGAAATATTTGTATTAGATATCTAGACCTTGCTAAAAGCCCTGGCAACTTTAGAGATCTGTAGTATCCACAATAACCTTCAGGAACATAACATCGTCCCTTACATAGGCGTGGTTATTTAACTCCGATAGAGAACAAAACATTGGACACCCACTAGCGATGTTTGATTCCCTTCGTGGCCTTTGGAAAGACGAACTGTTTGGATCGGGTCTGAAAGCATCAACCACGTGCTCTACGTTATCCTGATCCAACAACATGAAGGTCACCTTCTGTCTGAATGGCCAGCGGAGTAACGCATCGTAGTCTCCACGCATGACAACAAAGAACAGCGAAAGATGAGTTCCTTTACCCATTCCATCGCCATTCAAGTAAAGTCGTGCGCACATCTTGTAACCATGCTGACCGGTGTAAAAGCACGGGCTATACATTGACACCTGTCGCCCATTTATCGCCTCATTTCTCTTCCGTGCAAAATCCGATATTTTCCAGAGTAAGATCCCATTATATGTAGAGACTTGCTGCTGCTGGACGTGTTCTTCGATGTCCGACAAAGCAACATTTCTGAGCGCCAAATTGTGTTCGACAGACTCCATTCTTCGTTCGAGTCGTCTAATACTGTCCACTGCACCGTCCATTTGGCGTTTAATGGACGATACTTCTTGTCTCACTTCGGTCAACTCTCGCCTTGTTTCGTTTACCAAGAACTCGATGTTATTGGTGCCATTTTCGGCGTTTGTGAGACGTCGGGAAATCTCGTCCGACATGAGGAGTGGTTGTGACGAAGAGAAAACTGCCGATTGTGGTAACTGGTCTCTATGGGTTGAAACTCCTTTTTCAATCGAACCCAGTCTCCTAGAATTATCTTCTAGCTTTTGTCGTAAATCGGTTTGCTCTCGTACCAGTGTGTCGATGCTGGACGTGGCGTTAGCGATGGTCATCTCGGATCGCCTTATCCAGTGATCAGAGGTGCTACCACCCCATGCACCACCCATAGAGAGCTGACTCTTCACTTGCTCCTCGAGCCGAAGGACATAGGTTAGCAGTAGATTGATGTGCACAATTGCACTCAGCTCATTATGTTTCTTGACCTCGGGTTGCTTCATTTTCTGCTAGTATAGGGGTTTAAGAGTGATTAGGAAAATCATCCCTCGTTTTTGGAGGGTGACGTGTACAAACGAAATCTCTACTTGACAAATCCTCTTTGCCTTTTTCCTGATTTTTTTTTTAAACTTTCGTTGATTTAGTGTTTCCAATTAAATGTCTTTCGTTGCTTTTTTGAGGACGCCACACATCTAAAAAAAACGGCTTTGAAGGGGATCTCAATCGATACGCCTGTGTTTCGAAGGGTGAACTACTCGGAAACTTTATCATCACTTAGGCAGGTGGCCTTTACGAAGGATATACTTTAATTCAAAAGTTTAGAAAAAGCAATGAAATAAAATCGTCATTATGATACGAACCTTGTTGTTGCTGCAACCAATCTGTTGAAATGCACAGGTCCTCTCGACTGCCTCACAGTCACCATGAATTGGGTTAACATGGCTCTCCATCTGTGTGGATTGAGATCAAGGGCAGGTAAAAATCTTTGTTATTAGCCCAGCGGTTACAACCAAGGGATTTTTAAATCTCTGTACCATAGAGGAGCATGCGTGGTGTAATATTGCTTGTATTGGTTGCTTTGAAGGATAAGATGGACATTTAAGTTGCACGATCTAATTCTACAGACTTTTGTGTACTACTAAAATGAAAAAGATCAACAACATAAATGACACATACGAATGCAAATGTAGCGCATCATAAGAATATGGTAAAACCTCTCCCTCGGAGTTGAGGAAAATCTCAGATATAGTTGAACTATTTTGGCTGTTCTCCGGGAGAAGTGTGTATGAAATTGGATGACGTTTTAAATATGACTACCTCTTCTCGCGGAATTCCTTCTTTGCCACATCCGCGACATTGAATGGGATACTTTTTGCAATCCTGTATTTGATGAGTCTAAAAATTTGGAATAGATATAAAACATAAGTAATTCAGAAACACGAACGAGAATTGGAACCATTTATGAAGTTTTTGATGAGAATTCATTTACTTTGGGGATGATTCAATAAAAGAACGTTTGAATGCAAGTGTACGCAGAAAATCGAAGAGAAAAGAAAAGAAAGAGGCACTGTCAACCTGTTCAAAGAACTTGTTGATCATTTAGTGTCACTTCTTACGAATAGCAAAAACCTTGTGATATTGCCTTTGAAACAAACTAAAATATGTTGGCGATAGGACTTAAAAAACGCCCAAGAGAAAAGTTTTATTGTGGTAAAAGTAACTTAAGAGGGTGATAAAACTGACCTTAAGAACAGCAGCAGTCATTAGATCATCGCACAAGGAGCACCGCTGGGTGCGATAGAGACACTCGTGTTCCTGGTGCCGCGGAAGATCGGATCTTTTCACACGTTCTTCACAGTTATGGTTGGAGCATCTTTGTTTTTCCTCAGGGCAGGTAGACCGGTGTTTCTGCACAAGAAGGAAAAGAAGATTATAGTACCCCTATCAAGCGCCGTTCTTTGTGTACTGTTCAACAGATTTCCTACGTGTTTTGCATTAGTACTAAGAATATAGTTTATACAATCTTAAGGCAGTTCATTAATTGTATTCTCTTTGCGTATCGGCGCGCGTGATTGAGAAAAGACAAAGAGATTTTCTCGCAGAACGCATCGAAAAATCAGTAGACTGGGAATGAAATCAAGAGGAGATTAGCAAAGGATATAATGAATTTACGTTTTACAGGTTAAATAGATAGCAATTTCGATCGACATTGTCACTATTCTTAAAAAGATTAGGGTAATTTTTCCGACCGGTCAACGTCAGTGTACTTCGTTGCAGGGGTTTCCCACCGTTCAGTGGTTCGTCTTGTGTTTTCTCTCTTTTTTTTTTTTTTTTTTTTTTTTTTTTAAGAATTGGTCCTCCTTCTCAACCAATTAAATTGAAACTTTATCCTCACTTTACTAGATGATGCACCGTACTTGCGATTTGTTTTGTGATTGGTTGTTTGGCTTTACTGACTTTGACTTACCTCAATATATCTTACTTCCCCTTTCCACTTACAGCCATCCAGTGAATTAGGGCATGCGACAACTAGGGAAAGAACTTCGCGTTTCATAAAGTTGTCGGGGAATATCTGCAATGTACATGCGAAGAAACATTTTCCGTTAAAAGGTATTGTCGCGTTCCCGAACCAAGTCCTTGCGGGAAGTATTGATCCGGAGTTCGCCGAGTTCAACCACACACTACAGGCCTGATTTTAAACCGATTTATTCCTTGGTTACCACTGAAACATGCGGTGAAAACTACAACATTAAAAAATTTACGCGTTACGCAACGGAATAGCTGCGAATAGTGAGAAGTCTCCGTCAACGAACGAAATAAGTGGCAGAGGATAAACTAAAATTAGAAATAAGCGGCAGAGGATAAACTAAAATTAAGCTTACGTTATAATTCCTGCTGGCTGTGTGAAGGCAAAAAGATTTCTCCAACTCCTAAATTTCTCCGTAGAAGCGACGAACGCGTGTATCTTAAAGCTTACTAAGGTCATTCCCGTCGTGAAAAGATCGGGTTACGGGGTTGCGAAAGATGGCGATGATTAACTAAATTACACAATAAAATCACATGCGTAACGCAAGTGTGTTGCGTTGTTCGTGACAGGTATTATCGGACAGGTCTTCGGCTAGATACTTGTGATATCCTTTAGCTCCAATAGTGCTTACTCATGTTTAGAATGCGTCCTTACATATTTACCTGGTCTGCTGCAAAGGGTGTCTTGTCAACAAGACAGGTATAGGTTCCATCATCCCTGTTTATTGAAAAATTATTCTCAGTGTTAAAAGTTGAATGCACTATTGATGATGCTGATGTAGGCAATTCTATAGCTTTTTTACGCGAGTAAAGTATCTTACAGTTTTCTTCACAGTGCACTCAACCCCCACTAACTCGAACCAAACCCTTCATACATTTACCGAACACCTCTGCAAAAGCTGCATGAGCCTTTAAGATTCTTTTTCTGCAGTGTGGTGCTCTGAATAGGCTTGTATTTCGAAATGAATTAAAATTATGATCGGTGACTCTAGCTTACCTCTTGAGGTCTGAGATGCAAGAGATGCAGTAGACATGGCCACAACCCGTCTGGACAGGATCTTTGAGGATGTTTTGGCACAGCAAACACAAATAACGTGAATCAACTGTGCCGTTCTTAGACAACGTATAACCCGGCATTCAGGGGATATCAGTGATGTATCCTAGGTTGGTATAGATGGCTCCCTTAAAAGAAATGGATAAGAGAATTTGAAATCAGTGAATAAGCAACGTTTTTCAAAGATAGAAGGAATTCAGGTATTATGTGGCTTTATAATTGTACCACTCTGCACTCCTGAATGAAGATATTTCACCTTCAGGAGCAACGTACTTGGCATTGCAGAGTCAGCCTTATAGAGAATTTTTTTTGTATACATAGTGAGTGGTTTTACAGGTTCTTTGTAAAACAGCTAATGAAGGAGCTAATAATAACTGAAATTTATAATGAGACCAACTCTGAAGTAAGTGAGCGAGTAGTTGAGTGAGATGTGTAGTCCGGCCGGGAAACTAAAGATATGCGCTGTTGAGCGTGTAAGGAACCCTACTATGATAAACAACGAACGTTTTCTTTACAATTGAAAATGGCAAACTGCACTCCCCCGTCGAATGAACATTTTGAACTCCGTGGTATAAGGTTGAAATAAGGGGAGTTAAAATATGCCGGGAGTAATATGACCAGCTTTTGCTTGAAGGTAACGCGACTAAAGCTTCAGTTAAACGGCGGGAGAGTCAGAAACTGGGGCCGATTATCTTTCTCACATACGCAATGTGTATATATGACAGGATCTTAGTGTTTTAATCGGTCAATCATCATTTTTCCAGGGTTCATTCTGTCTGGAACCCAATTTTAAAGGTTTCGTTGGGACTCGATATTTTAGCGAACTGACCCCGATATTTGTTGATTGCGTGAAGCACTACGGAGGGCCTTGCAATGATCCGGCAAAATCCCTATTTGGTTATAGCACTTTCTGACTGGAACTAAAGTTGGAGGCGTCATTGAAACTTGATAGTGGGGAGCTGACCCCGATATTTGAGCTGATGAACTTGATAAGTGAGCAACGTAGTGTACTATTCATAACAACAGAAAATGATCTGATCTTCTTCTGGTCACAATAGGTGGTAACTTAGTAAACGCGCAAGTGAACGTCGACACTTCTATTGACTAATACTTCCAAAAGTCTGAAGAGCCTGCAATTGAATTGACTAAACATAATTCACCCGAACAAACCTACAAGAAAACTTTTATGCAAATTTCAGATTTGTCTTGCTCTAACATAGAAACTAGATAAAATACAACCATCTGGTATTCATTCTTAGCTTCAGTACATCAATATCACGCCTCGATATTTATATTAAAGACCAGCTTTATATTAAACACCAGTTGGTTACTGAGGTAACCGTATTTATTTGACGATAAAAGCTTGCGACAAAACGTTTCTTGATAACATTGTAAAATTTAAAAAACGATAAAACGCTATAGAAAGCTAAAATCGACGACGTTTCGACGTTAACATAACGTCATTATCAAGTCAAGAATGTATAAAAATAAGTTCTATAAATACTAAAAACGAACAATAAGAGAAAATAATTTACGGGTTAAACAAAAATTTTAGCACGTATGGAGTCAGTTTGCACGTTCAGATTAGGTTTGAATTTCTTAATATAAAGCATTTCAAACACTAAACAATCAAATTTGCTTTGACACTTTCTCAGAATCTTAAAATGACTATAATTCAAACGATCCCTCCTACCATGCGCTTCATGAAAATGCTTGCCAATTGTGTTCAGCGACACGTTGAAAAAGGTGTCGGGCCGTATAGCCGACATAATCTGCATCGCACAGATTACGCACAAAATGATAAAAAACGCATCGCTGATTAACAATTGATGGCTTGGGTTCTTTAGGTTTAAGGTCTTGTTGTAATTTCTTGCTTACAAAATCTGGCTGCAAAACGAGGCCAATCTTATTACTGAGAGTAGGTTTACACTAGAGGAGAGTTTTCCGGATTCGTAAATGTTTCCGGATTCATCAATTTTGGAGTATTCGGATTCATAGGCGTTTACACTGAAAGGATATTCGGATTCCTGACCGTTTACCCACAACGACAACTCCGGGAACATTCGAAATGGAATGGTTACCAAGCCCAGTGTTGTTTCGTCGTTCGATTGACAAAGTGAAAATGCCTCCCCCAAAAAAGCTAGAGTAGATCCAGATGCCACTGAGGCAAATTTGAGTTGGACAGATGCCAAGCAGTCTACGTCGTCGGCGATTAAGTGTGGCTGACGTTAAACTTCCTTGCAATAATAATTTGCGTTTCTTCAGAAATACTGCGGTACACATGATAACATTTATCGCCTGAACCTGCAACAAGATTAGGGAACCGGAGACCGCCAGCAATGTTAGCCCTAGATCCATTTTGGTTTCACCGCAAACTAAAAAGATTGCAGGTGGAAATAATATCCGGATTCGAGAAAAAAAGCGGTTACACGACAAAACTTTCCGGATTCAAAAGTTATCGGATTCAAAGTTCCCACTTTAAATTCCGGATTCAAAATCTCCGGAGACACGACCAAACCGGGAAGTTTTTATTTCGGATTCGTCCACTTTCGTGTAAACGGCAAAATGACTCCGGTACTAAAACGTTTCGGATTCATCACGAATCCGGAACAATTTCCTCTAGTGTAAACCTAGTCTGAGAACACACAGCTGTCTCCGAACAGAGTTAGCTGAAACCTGATCTTTGAATGGTAGATTAATTCTGACTATGTTGCTCTCGTGAGCATTTCTCTCCGCTGTGCCTACAGAAGATTTGGCAAGAGTACCATATAACCCCATACATTAATTATGCATTCAGTCTTTGTTCAATGAAAACAATAGCGATAAAAATGGAGCGCAATTTGGCGCATTCTTCATTAAAAGCCTCCTTTGTGGACGATAGCGCATAAGCGCGATGTAACATTGTCTTTAATAAAGAGTCTTCGCCCTCTAATGGCGAACGTCTTCATGTGCCATCTCGAAGAGAAACTCACACGTGAGGGCTTGATGCCTCATTTGTACAGAAGATACGTTGATGATACTCTTGCAAGAATGTCAAATACTGATGCGGCCACTCAGTTTCTTATTTACCTTCATTTAACTTATTTTTAACTTATTTAACTTATTTTTCTTCATTCTTGACTTGATAATGACGTTATGTTAACGTCGAAACGTCGTCGATTTTAGCTTTCTATAGCTTTTTATCGTTTCTAAATTTTACAATGTTATCAAGCAACGTTTTATCGCAAGTTTTTATCGTCAAATGTTATTCCAGGTCACTTCTTCTACGAACCGTATTTATACAAACGAAATTGAAAGTTAAGATAAAAAGCTCGAGTTTAAAAAATATCTTTAACATTTTTATGGGATCTAAGCGTCACTCTTAACGATAAAGTAGGAGCTATGAGGGATTTTGTTTACTCGTCGATAGTGTGCTTGTCTTCCCTTCGATTCAATAACTGAGATAGGTTTGTCATGTGAGCTTTTGTAAACAACACGAGCATTCTAACTTCCGTAGCAACACTTCGCAGCACTTCGCTACATGGCTTACGAGGAAGCAATCCAAGTTTAAGGCGCATAGGATATGTTGATCACAACTTAAGCCCAGTCAGTTAGAGAAGTGATAAGTGTGAATATGGGTGAGAATAAGTAACTAGAATAACTGAAACTGATTGAAATTCCGACGAGTCGAGGCACAACCCTATTTCCGACAATTGAGATATGGACGACGCAGACGATAACAACAAGTAATTCAAAAACTTCTTTAGTTGTTCCCCCGATCGCTTTTGACTTTAGACATGTTCCCGGAATGTAACGATGCGATATTCAATCGAACGAAACGACTTAATGTAGGAAAATCTGGCCTGATTCAGTGTGCTAGTAGAACTCTGTGAGCGCTTTAGATCTGGGATTTACGGTGTAGTCGATAAAACTAATTTCCAAATGCAAAATTTTTTCTTGTACTCTCTGCTTCTGATAACACATGCATAAAATGACTTCACTTACATATATAGCGGGCTAGGGTATCAGAGAATTCCATCTCTGCATAACGAAGAGGGCGTCACAACAAATAAAACTGCATTAAATATTCCTGATTCTGTTGAAGTCTATTTGACTACGGTATGCAGCATTAATAACTTAAAGGGGAATCCCCGAATTCAGTTGTGTATCAATAGTTTGCATATTTTCATCAGTTGCTTCTGAATTTGACTTGAACTTGAACTCGTAGCAGGTAAATAAGACAAGTGTAGTGAGGCATTAAAGAAAAAATGAAACACAGGCCCCTTGGACCTAAGAGAATCATATGCATCATGTACGATTATCGATTGCTTGTATGTACGAATGCCGATTGTGCGTATATATGATTGTTGATTACTTGAGTTTTTAAACTGTTTGATCTAAAGTCAACTACGTATTTTGTTAAAATGTTCCATAATTGAGTTTTACGCAATTTACAACACCAAACATTCTAGTCTGATTCTCACATCTTCTTTTTTCAAACCAGAAGGTCATCTGCCACATACTCTATGCACTGAACTGGGGTTGTACCTAACAAAAAAGAGAAGGAGCAAATGTATGAAGTTCATAAAAATCTCTTTGAAAATGTTGCACGAATTCATTCTGTAACTTATTGAGAATAGAAATTACTGATACATAAAGTTGTATATGGTAGTTTGGTCAGAGAGAAATCGAAAAAATTAATCTTTGGGTATCTCAAGTCTATAACTTGAAAAAATAATCTCTCCCTCAGATCAAAACGATTCGTAGTTATGTACCAAACTGACGTGCTCCTACCTTCAGGCCAATGATGTTCAACAGGATCTGGTTTGTTCTGATTATTCGGCACGAGGATATACCGGCATAACGAAAAAAATAACGAAGAGCTCAACTGTACGATTGCCAAGGAGCATCGAGTTATCATTCTGAAAACGTGACGATTAATGAGCATTATTCTCTCCTGACGAAAGTGGCAAGGGTAGTTTCTGTCTTTCTTCTGTTGCAGTTCAAGTGATGCTCTCTTCTGGTAAACTGTAGAGATGTGTGGTCAGTCACAGAACGGATGTCTGTTTTGTGCTGGGTCACTTGTTGTTATATAGCGCATGCGTAATTTGCTACTCCGGTTCCACCTTTTAACTAGTTTTGTCGCTGTGTATCTGTCTTGCTTTGAGATGTAATCGATAATTTCTTAGACTTCCATGTTAGATTTGTCGTCATCAAAGGACGAACGGAGAAAAACCTTCGCGCTTAGCAGGACGCAGTTTATGAGATGATAGATTGAATCGGTTGAATCAGTACTGCGAAGCTGTTTATTCATCAAAATGCAGTCATGCATGATTGCGTGGACGCAACCATACTGAGGTAAACAGGATATGCAGTAACCTTGGTTATCCTTATCCATATTAAGGGTTCTGACATTATAGAAACGCGTTACATGTGCATTTTATGGTTCGAGGTTACAAATGTATGTGCCTTACATAATTGATAACTTGAACTTTTTTTGTCGGTTTTTACGTGATGTTAGTCAATAACTGAATAATAAACCTCGCTCAGATAATCATGCTTTCAAATCCCAGAAAACATCCAGTGAAGCACACTCATTGGAAGACCAAACCTAATGGTTTCCCAAATCGTGAACTTGACGCTGCATTTTTTTTTTCACTCATCTGATTAACGATTTTGCTACGTCTACAGACGATGCAATTTGATGATCACTCTTAACCTTACTTGGTACTTGACTGTTATTTAAATAAATAGATTAGAGAGAACTGTAAGTGTTGAGTGTCTTAGTTACGAGTCCATAGATTACATCATCAAGCGGACTATAGTTGCTCTTGCCATTTCAGTTTGGCATTAGCTGTAAATATCATCAAACCTGCAAGGCTTTTTCAACTAGGAAAACTAGTTACTATAGTACGTTAACGAATCACTGAAATGTCATAATATAAAGCAATAATATTACATACACTCAGATCTTTCTTCTTGTGCAGCTAAGTCATTTGACGATCTGTTTCTCCGGTTGGTTTCACTGCTTTCAGTTTTGTAGTGAAACACCATTTACTGCAGTCGATTCTGATCACAGTCTAACACGTTGGTTGTAAATAGGGAACGTAACAAAATTATTTTTGTTGCCGTGTTTCATCAGCATTTCTTTAATTTTGCACAGACAGCGATTCTGTTGTCTATCAATAATTTGCAAGTATTACATAATCGATCGCAATGTCTCTCTTATATAACAGCGTCTCCGAGGATTTTACGGCTAACGGTTACAATTTTGGTCAATTTACGGCCAACGGTTAAAATTATTCAATTTTTACGCCTAACGGCTAAATGTTTTGGTCGTTAAACGGCTTTCGGTCAACCCCTAACCCTAACTAAGTACTAGAGACCTGGAATTGCTAACGAATTTGTTTCTGAAATAAAAGACATTGGAGGCGACACCTAAGCTCTAATTACTATGATAATTCAGTTGCTCTGACACCATTTGGAGTATTGATTCAAAACCCCCAGTAGGATGAAGTATTTTTAGATAGAAAGATCCTAGTTAAAAACTCTGCGCCGGAGCTCCTTTGCGGTATATTGAATCAATGGGCGAACTTATATATTTTGTAATTTCCCAGGATTTTCGGAGCGTGTCTCAGAGGCTGCCTCTATGAATGCCTTCTCCTTCCCTACCGGGTCTCTCAGACAGTGGCTGTTTTGAAGAAATTATCAGTGAAAAGAAATTTAATTATATTAGTGTCAGAAACGAAGCCAGCCTCGTCGTATTCTAGTTTTTCGAGTCACGCCATGTCATGTTAGACAGCTACATTTTAAATCTGATGGAGTCTACCCATGAAAGTAGCAGGTTCGCACAAGTTGATGCGACCAAGGCTTCTACTCAGCCAAAATATGTAAATAATTTTGAAGCAGGAGAGACCTGTACCGTTAATTTTAAATATAACGATGCAATCATCCTCTGTTTAGATATTCTCATCTTAATGTTTTGACGTGCTTCTTGCTGCACATTCAACTAGTTGTTTCCGTATTAATAAGGTAGCCATTACAGTTGGTTGGGAAGAGGTTTGATTCTTAATTATGCTTAAAGTAGATTGCTTTTTACCTGCCTAAAGTGTTTCAAGAGACTAGACTTCTGTGGTATTTACACCGCGATATATTTGAATATGGATCATGAACTTCAAGTATATGTAAATAGGGGCAAGAAGCGATAAGAGAATTATATTACTTTACTTACACTTATAAGAAATGGCCCACGGAACTAATGAAGTAAGGAAGCATCTAGAGTACAGCAACTCAAGGCATATTCTGTCTGATGACTTAACGCGATGAATATCATTATTGTGCGTCGGATTAAGGGAGTTCCGTTACTGCAAATTTGGCTGGTAGATATTTCTCGTCTATTCGTGCTTACTGCTCGCTTTATCCAGTTTTTAACGACATCGATGTCGGGGAGGGGAAGCGTGGGTCAATGAAGTTAAAGAGGCCGGGTACGGGGGGCTGTAAAGTTTTTCTTGACTCGATGTTAGTGATATTAAGTACGGACATTATTCACTTTTTTTCTGAGTGGACCAAAATTGCTGTTTTTCTGGGACATTCTGTTTGGAGAACTTACATTTCTTTTCGAAGAGTAACTTCTAATGATAACATTTTGCTAACTTTGTTGATGACCGAGACTCAAAGAAGTATCCTACAGTTATGATCCGGCCGTGAGAGTAGCAGAGCTACTGAGAAGCGTCTATATCGAAAAAAGATATGGGGAACCATCAAGCCGTGAGAGCTTCACCGTTCTATGATGCAAACTTTACACTCCCATACTCGCGTTTGATCAAAATTTAAGGAAAGTCAGTTAAAGCGCAGCATCACTTTTACGCTCGACTAAATATATCCATTTGCGAGGTAGATTGCCAAAAACGTAAACAAGGAGGCAAGTATAGTATTAAGCACTTAAAATAAACATTAAAAAAAAAACAGCAACAAAAACAAGAAAAGACTGGAAGAGCCCAATATTGAAAAAAAGTTATCAGCCTATGCATGTTTCCCTCCAAAGCCATGACCATATTTTATATCAGTTGAGCGATTTACACTTGCTATTCAGTAGCTCAATTCCCGGACCTTTTGCAAAGTGCTGCGATGTAAAGCCTTGCAATTTAATTTACAAAGCTAAGTAAATATATATTTTTGCCACTGTTTGAGGAAGCATGCAGCTTAGAATATTCCTTCTACCGGAATTGAGATGTAACGCAAACTTGTTGTTGTAAAAGACAAACTGATGCTTCAGTACTGACTTGTCCCAGAGAAAAATTGAAAAGCATTTTTGTATAGTAGTTTCTTTATAGGATAGTGATACAATTACGCACCGAAGTGGGGAAATTAACCATATTGGGACCACTGAGTCGGGATGGAACGCGGGGTTATAGAAGGTATTATGTATACTGCGCTGAGACATCACTTGAAGGAAAAAAGGGATTCATCTTTCGACCTTCTCGTTACTTCCAAGTAGATGGGTTTAAATCTCTTATTTCAGTAACGTTTTGAACAACTCTCTAGGGTAAAATATTTCCCTACACCGGTTTTGGACGTTTCATTGTTTTGTTTATGAGTCAGGGTCACGGTAGTTTTCCGGTTTTGTATTACAATCTTATGCAAATTTTCGTAAGGAATCATCTACGGATGTAGAGTCGTTTTTCAGTTTCAATACTCGCTTTAGCCGAAGCGTGCTTTTATGTCGTCTGCAAACAGTAAATCTTTTAAATTCGGGAAATTTTTCACCATAGAATGAATGGCAGAAGCTTATCCAGTACATTTTATGTGTTTCTTATGTATAACGACGAGACAGTAGACGTAGGAGGGGAATTAAGCCTTATGTGATTTTTGCGAATTTTCCCGTGAGTGACAAAAGATCGCCGCCAAACCTTGATTTGCTGAGACTGCATTTCGAGCGGTAACTCCCCAAGAGGAGTTGAAGAATCGAGACCAGAGAATTAAAGAAACCTTCGCCCACGTCTGTGAGCCATTTTGCGAGAAGTTTATTTCTCGAAAGGTTTGTACTTCTGAAGCAGCTAACGATGAATTGGCGTAATTAATTTTAGGAGTTTCATGTCATGTCATGTGCTACTGAATCCTTAGTCGAACGCTGTGCCGGACGATGTATTGTATACACAAGCACACATGGCTGAAGTTTACTTGCTATTCCTTTTTAAATCCTCAAAAATAAAGCTTGTATTGTGGTCATTAAGTTAACTCCTAGGTTACTGAGAATTTGACCACAAGGCGATCTTAATGGACGTTTTTCAGCCCGCGTTTTGAACCCATTCTGGTAGCACTCTTCCAGCGTTATTGCGCACTCTACATTTTCTCTAAGATTTCCCATCTTGATACAATGCAATTTTTTTATGTTGAATGGTTCATAGCTACGAGATAAAGGCCGGTCCCACCTTCGTGTTCTTTCTCTCTTCTAAAGCTCAGCCTGATCACGTCAGCAAGTTACAGAGAATTGTTCCAGTAGGTGTACAGTGTCTCATAATTTGAATTCGGCGCTCATTTGGTTACAACCAATCACCACAAAGCACAGGAAGCCCACATAGGGGCGTGTCTGGTCGTTTGTTCGAAATATAAAGAAATGTATGGGAGAATATTGAAGAGTCGTAATATCCTAAACTTATATCAGGAATGTCTATGTTAGGCTCAAACTAAATGTAAGCCTACCTCACTTGCTGTCTATTGTTGTTTCTGTTGTTATAAAAGGCGAATTTGAGCGATTTGGTAGATTTTGTGGAGACAAGGGTGGAAAGCTCATTTTCGACCGCTCCAGCGCGAAGCCCATTTTCGCCCAGAAATTAGAATCACCCGGCTTCCAAATCAAACACCAGATAAACCAAAAGGTTGACGCTTCTTCTCGTGCCATTCAATCGAAGATCGAGAAGTGCAGCTTTCCAAGCGATCGGCATCCGCGGCATTCGCTCCGACGAAGGGCTAACGCTCGAAACGTCAGCTTTTGTAATCGTTACGGTGGCCAATTTACCATTTCAACTTTGTTGATATATCTATATCATTCCGCGGCACAGAATTGGTGTGCCAGCGAACAACCGTCACGCTGTTTGTTCTACGCTGATAGGATGATGGTAAACAATGCCCTGTTTCAAATGCCTCATGTGAGAGGGGAGTCAGGGGCATATTCGCGCCGGCGATTCATCTACCTGACTAGCCTGGTGTGAGGTTTATACCGCGGTGTCGATCGCTTGGAAAGCTGCATTTCTCGAAAGATTTTTGGCGGTTAGCGCTTGGCCTTTTGAATGGATCTTCGATTGAATGACACGAGAAGAAGCGTCAACCTTTTAGTTTATCTGGTGTTTGATTTGAAAGCCGGACGATTCTAATTTCTGGGTGAAAATCGGCTTCGCGCTGGAGCGGTCGAAAACGAGCTTTCCACCCTCGTCTCCTTCTTATACAATAAAGTAACACTTAACGCAGTCTACCAAATCGCTCAAATTCGCCACTTAGAACCACAGAAACGACAATAGACAGCAAGTGTTTGAAGTCTTTATTCAACAGCTAAACCAGAAACCCGAAGGAAGAGAGTAACATGCAAATACCGAGTTCCTTTTAAATACACGATCAACTAATTAACATATCACGAGCTTATGCACGACCTAAGGGAGTTAACACCACGCCTTCGAGCATGCATTTACATATCGTAACATCCTCCCTTAAACGAAAAAAGAGAATAAAAAATTAAAATGAAAATAAGAATTAATAGAATAAAGTGTTCACTTATAGGTCCCTATTAGAGTCACAAAGTCCTTGAACCGACTTTGTGGCCTCACCAGTCTCACTCTTCTCGTACGTACACCGCACTCACCGTCCGTCGCCTGTTGGCTGGTGGTCGCATCTATGGGTGTTGTGCGCTTTTTACTTTGCTGCTCCACTTGTTGTCTGGAGGGCGGGCCTCTACTGGTTGCGGATGTTGCGTTGTTCTCAGTCACGGGCCGGCTGATCAACGGCGTGGTGTTTTTCTTGTTCACGGGTTGGTTGATCGACGGTGTTGTGTTATTCTCAGTCACGGGCCGGTTAATCAACGGTTTCGTGTTGTTCTCCACGGTAGGCTGGTCACTGGACATTTCCTCAGCCAGTGAGCTATCGGATCCCGCAGCGCGTTTCAGATGCCTGCGACTCCTACTATAGAGCTGACCTCCCGATTCTACCACATAGGACCTTCTTCCAAGTGGTTTCACAACTTTCGCTTTCTTTCATTTCCTCTCACCCAGTCGAAAGGGCTGCATCCGAACAACGTCATTCGTTTCAAGATCAGATAGGTCTTTCGCTGATCTGTATTAATAAAACTTCTGCTTCAACGTCCTCAGCCTATCCTTCTCTAAGACGCCCTCGGCTAAACTAGGCTTCAGTAGGTTCAGTGCCAGAAGTAGGGAGATTTGTCTTTGTTCTTCTACTTAGTAGGCGCTGGGTAGGGCTGGTACCAAAGACTTCCTGTGGGGCGTTGCGATGAGCCAGAAGCGCCAAGTAGGGGTCAGCTCCGGATTCTGCAGATTTTTTGAGGATTCTTTGTACCTCCTTGACTGCAGACTCAACCTTGCCGTTGGATTGATGATGGTAGGGACTCGTGGTCATATGCTTGAACCCGTACTTTCTGGTGAAGGCTTTAAATTCTCTACTGGTATACTGTGAACCACAGTCTGATATGACTTCGTCGGGAATGCCATAACGATCCATGTGCGCCTTCAGCTTCTTAATAACAGTAGTGGCCTTCAGGTCATACAGCCTGTCAACTTCGAAGAAAATCGAGAAATAATCTACTGTCACCATGTAACTCTTGTGGTCCAGCTCAAACAGGTCTGTTGAAATTTTCGCCCAAGGGCGATCTGGAACGTCATGGCTGATAAGCGTCTCCCTCTGCTGTCTCGTACTAAATGTAGCACAGGTTTCGCACCTGGAAGTGAAATCTTTTACGTCCCTCTTCGTCTTTGGCCAGTAAATTGTTTCTCTAGCGCGTCTTAGGGTCGATTCTATCCCTTGATGACTAGAGTGTGGCGCCGGGAGCACACGCTTCCGAAGGGTCTTAGGGATTACAAGCCCGTCTCCCCTAAAGAGCAATCCATCTTGAACCACCAATTCATCACGGCTATCATAGTACATTGCCACTGCTGGAGTCAGATTTCTCTTGTCCGCTGGCCATCCGGACCGTACTACAGCCATCACAGCTTGAAGAACGTCATCTTTCTTAGTCTCTGCACGGAACGTTTCTGCCTCGTGCTCATTCACTAGGAGGTGATTTAATTCTTGAATGTCTTGTTCGACTTCCTATCCCTCTTCAAAGGCTGACCTGGTTAGCAGGACATGCTCCTGGAGCTCTCTCGTGGTTCCGGTCAACTTGGGAAAATGCCGACTTAGGGTATCTGCGAGGTGTAGCTCCTTTCCCTTCTTGTATCGCATGTCTAGGTGGTAGCGCTGCAGCCTCAAAATAATTTTCCGCAATATTTTGGGGGAAGACACTAGTGGCTTAGTAAATATCGTTTCCAAAGGCTTGTGGTCGGACTATACAATCACTTGCCTCCCATAGGTGTACTGGTGAAACCTTTCAGTTGTAAACACAATAGCAAGAAGCTCTTTTTCTATCTGAGCATAATTATTTTCGGCTGGGGTTAGGGCCCTGCTTGCATATGCCAGTGGTCTACCATCCTGGAGTAACGCGTCTCCAAGACCCCCGTCACTTGCATCACATTGAATGACTAGATCCTTCTGTCGCTCATAGTATTTTAGTACCGGTGAAGCTGTCACAATCTCCTTGATCCTATCAAATGCTCTCTCATGGACTTTGTCCCACGTAAACTCTACTTCCTTCCTTGTGAGCAGCCTGAGAGGCTCTGACACTTCGGACAGACTCGGCAGGAACTTTGCTAGGTAATTCACGGTACCCATAATGCGCTAGACACCAGATACATCCGTCGGCCTCTCCATGTTGAGCACTGCACCAACTTTGGACGGGTCTGCTTTCAGTCCCTCTGAGGTTAGTAAATGGCCAATGTAGGGCACCTCTGTTTGCTTAAATGCTACCTTCTGCCTGTTTAACTTAACTTTGCGCTCACGGCATCTTTCCAACAGTTTCTTTATCTTGAGATCATGATCTGTTATCGCCTCCTTCATCGTGCCTACAGCACCGGCTACAAGGATGTCATCTGCTATCGTATACACTCCATCCAGGCCTTCAACTGCCTCATGTAGACGTAGTTGGAATATCTCACTAGCAGGCGAGATTCCAAAGGGCATTCGATTCCATTTGTATTTGCCGAAGGGTGTGGCAAACGCTGTGAGCAAAGAACTCTCTTCCATAAGCTTTATCTGCCAGTAACCATCCTTGCAATCCACTTTTGTAAAAATCTTGGCTTTGCCAAACTCAGGTAGGATGTCTTCAATCACTGGCATTGGAAAATGGCATCTCTTTAGTGCTTTGTTGAGGGGCTTGGGGTCTAGGAAAAGGCGGAGCTTGCCATTGGTTTTCCTTGCAATTACCATAGAGTTCACCCATTCAGTAGGTCTCTCTACTTTCTCTAGGATCCCTTTGCTTCAAGCTCATCAAGGTATTCTTTCAGTGGTTTCCTCATGGCTTCGGGAACTCTCCTTAATGGCTGCTGAACAGGCCTAACATCTGTATCAACTTCAAGCTGCAACTGGTTTCCAAGATTGCCAGACCTTCAAACACGTCTTTGAACTCCGAGAAAATTTGTTCAAGACTAACCCCTCTAAACATTTGGTTACTTGCCACATTAATGTCCGCTGTAGGCGCATGTTCAGCTGCTTCTAGACATGGAGACTGAATCTTGTCATTCCTGACGGTGATTAACTGCATGTGTTGGGCAATTCTGCTTCCGATCAGGTTGACACAGCGCTCATCTTCTACTATGGTAAAGGTTACTATGAACTTTCTCTTATCCACAGGGTTCGTCAATTGAACCTTACATTTCCCCAGCGGCCTGAGGTAGAGACATTGTACATCTTGAGGACTTGATTGGTTGGCATGATGGCGTTCATATTTAGTTCCCTTGATGGCACTCAGCTTGAGAACATCGCACGTTGCCCCAGTGTCCACTTGAAAATCAACTTCCGCTCCACCCTTGATCCTCATTGCTGTATTGATCTTAGAAGGAGCGGCAGTATGTACGGCGTGCACTGACTCAACTTCCGGAGCTAATCGAAGCGTAAATAAGGATTCACCGGAGTAATTGGAGCACTCCCCTATCACTGTGTTAACCAGTCTGCAGGGGTCAGGCTTTTTTTTTCGTCCACGCTGCATACAAACTTTTGCAAAATGATTGCTTCTTCCACACTTTCCGCATGTTCTGCCATAAGCAGGGCATTTTTCTCGCTTGAGCTCGTGAGTTCCGCCGCAATATTTGCACTTTTTCGCATCTTTTGAGTTACGCACTCGCATTCCTTGCATGTGTCCTGTGCACAAGGCAGTTGAGCACCGTTTGGGAACTAACCGCGCAATTCCGTAATCCTTGGGTGACCTTACTTCAATCGTCCTGGTCAATATAGCGGCATTATCGTTACGAAGTCAGTCCCCTTGGATGAATTATGAAATTTTTAAATTGATACGTGAAAGAGATGGTCTGCTGAAAATAGTGCGTCGTACAAACCTTTCAATCGACTGGTCTTTGTACACTCGTGCAAAATGCAAAACATCAAATTTGATAAAACATGCTTTCTTCCAGGAAACAATAGACAAGAACAAAGGGAACCCCAAAGGAATCTGAAAGGCGCTCAAGACTTTAAGCGGTGTTAAGAAAGACCGAGTTACCATCAGACAACTAATTACGGAGCAAGGCGCCATAACAGATAAACAAGAAATTGCTGAATATATGAATGACGCTTTTATCAACATTGCTTCTCAGATTATCTCTGGTAATCAGTGCATCGCAGATTTAAATCTTGATCATGTGGCTCTCCATGAGTTTGTAAAGTCAAAGTCAGGAAACTAGTCCTTTGAAATACCACCTCTTACTGAGGGACAGATGCTTGATCTCATTAACAAGGTCCCTCCAAATAAGGCGATTGGATGTAAAGGTCCCTCCAAATAAGGCGATTGGATGTCAAAGGTTCTCAAGTTAGCAGCTTCTGTTCTCACCCATCCCCTTTGTCGCCTTATGATTCTTTCCTTATCTACTGGCTCCTTTCCATCAACATGGAAAACCGCTCAAGTCACTCCCTTGTTCAAAAATGGCTTTCATGAGGACAAAAGCAACTACGGAAACGGCACTCAGTTAAATTAACAGATGAACTGCTCTTTAATATGGATAATGATATGGTCAATGGCTTAGCTTTTAACAAGGTCCCTCCAAATAAGGCGATTGGATGTGACGGCCTCAGTGCGAAGGTTCTCAAGTTAGCAGCTTCTGTTCTCACCCATCCCCTTTGTCGCCTTATGATTCTTTCCTTATCTACTGGCTCCTTTCCATCAACATGGAAAACCGCCCAAGTCACTCCCTTGTTCAAAAATGGCTTTCATGAGGACAAAAGCAACCACCGACCAATTTCTGTTTCACCTGTTCTCTCGAAGATACTTGAACGACACGTTTCAACATCCCTTTGCAAATACCTACATAGCTACGATTTGGTATACAACCTTCAGTCAGCTTTTCGACCAAATCATTCTACGGAAACGGCACTCAGTTAAATTAGCAGATGAACTGCTCTTTAATATGGATAATGATATGGTCAATGGCTTAGCTTTTGTTGATTTTACAAAGGCCTTCGATATGATAAATCATGAGCTTTTACTTAAGAAGCTATCTATTTATGGGGCCAATGATTTATCACTAAAGTGGTTTGGGTCATATCTTACCCGCAGGAAACAATATGTACGTATAAATGGCTGCTGTTCCGCCAGTAAACAGTTGTTACAAGGAGTGCCTCAAGCTTCGATCTTAGGGCCTATTCTCTTCCAATTGCTTGTGAACTACATGCCTTTAAGTGTACGTGATTTAACACTAGACGTTTATACTGATGATGATGCTTTATCAAAAACCTCTAGCGGGTAAAATGACCCTCATCTGACACAGGCTCTCAATCAAGATCTCAAATGTTTAGATGCGTGGTCGGCACGAAACAAGATTTTCATTAACTTTCAGAAAACCAAGTCCATGCTGGTAACAGCGACACGTTTGCGGAACCTTGTCTCCTCTACCACAATACCTATTAACTTAAATGGAAGAAACATTCAGCATGAAACTGATTTCAAACTTTTAGGGGTAACGTTAGATCACGATCTTTCATTTAATGGCCAGATCGAGGACTTATGCAAAAAGTTGGCGAAACGTATTGGACTCCTTCGTCACGTAAGTCCTTATATAAAACGCAGTCAACAAGACATATACTACTCTACGATCATTAAACCTATAATGCTCTACGACAGTATGATTTGGACTTCTTGCGGTAAAGAAAATCTTTCGAAAGTCCTGCGTATTCAAAAACGTGCGGCTAGAATAATTCTTGATGCCAAAAGAACAACACCTTCTGTCGGCTTATTTAACTCCTTAAAGCGGATTCCCTTTTAAGCTGAATCAGACGTAAATCAATGCACTTTAACCTACAAAAGGCTGAATGGCAAAACTCCTAAATATATGAATGATTTGCTGATCAGAAACTCTGACACACATAATAGATCAACCCGTTTCTATAATCTTAACTTAAGTTGTCCTCAATATAAGACAAGTAAGAAAGGTGGTCGAACGTTTATTGTGAGAGAAACAAAGGAATGGAACAAACTAAGCGTGGACCTCAAACGGAGTACTAGGGTAAAAAACTTTAAGCGTTCCCTTTTCAAAACAATTTTAAATAATCTAATTCTTGCCTAATTATTCATGTAAATTTTAAAATCTGTATATAACCACATTTTATAATCTAATTTTGCGATGTATAAAGGCTTTTATACTATTTTAATTACTATTAATATTGTTACAACTATTGCTATTAGTTTGTTTTTTTGAGGGCCATTAGGTTATCAGTTTTATTACTGTCAAATGTTACCCACATTAAATAAAGTCTTACTTACCTACTTACTACTACTTGCTGTGAGGTCCCCTTGCACGGCTTCCTCCCATTCTTTTCAGTTTTTTAATCATATGTACTCCTCTTATTGTGTTTGTATTACTTGAAATAACGGCTCTCAGCTAAGGAGCGCGCTGAAATTTTTGCCAGGAGTTTATCAATCCGGATTTTAAAGGAATATTTATTCGAGTGAACGTAAATAATGGAACGAGAACAAACGGAAATCCAACAAAGAAAGTTTATCATGCTTTTATCCTTCTCTTATTACCGATGACATTTTCAGTGACACCTCAGTATCAAGAGGAAAAAGCCAACCATCAATAGCATGAACTTTACATTGGCATTCCGCAATAGTAGAGACTACCTTTTTTTCATACGGCACAGACAGTAATGTCTCCAGTTCTTCGCAATTAACTTTAGCACCTAGCTTATGAAATAACAAACTGTTGTAAACGAGATCCTATAACCTTTTTAGGGTCTCAGCTCTGTCGAGTTGCTAATTAGGTTGTACATGATGAACAACCTTACAGCAACAACCTCTCGACAGAGAACATGTCGCTAAGTTGGTGGAAATATAAATAGTGCCTTTCATTTGGATACAGAAATAACTTTATTTGCTCGGTAGTTACAACAGGCTTATTTTTCTCTTCTTGCAGTTCACGCGTTCGAGACCTTGTTTTGCTTTTTCAGAC
Organism: Stylophora pistillata; assembly: GCF_964205215.1. Lineage (NCBI taxonomy): Eukaryota > Metazoa > Cnidaria > Anthozoa > Scleractinia > Pocilloporidae > Stylophora > Stylophora pistillata. The sequence continues at coordinate 9,504,362 of NC_142522.1, read as the reverse complement.
GTAATGCAACGGAAACTTGCGTTTTCTGGCATCACGTCATAAACTCCATCCTCTGTACACCGAACAGGGATTTTCTCTGATCAAAAAAGAAAAACTTGTATCAATCACTCATTTCCAGTGAGGCTCAGTTTAAAACGAAAAAATTCCGATAAAACTTTTTCCTTTATTATGATTGCCACTAAAAGTGCATACTCGACACTCTATACTTATAAAAGCAAAATCACTTGTTTACGATACTGTACCACCGCACAGACAAAATCAATGCTTATGATATTTCCCTAGATATCTTAATTTAGTCTCTCTTACCTTCGCGCCCGGAATTTTCCGTAGTCTTTTTCCCTTGCCAACCTTCCATCATGAAGCATTTTTTCAGACGCCAAACGATCGAAATGCACCACCTCATCACTCCCAAACAACATCAAAAAAGTCTTCTTTGGCCTCGGCAAAGAAACGGCATGCTTTCTATAAAAACTGCCTGAATCAAAGTTCTGCCTAGGTGATATTACTTTGTATTTCCAGCGTAAATTAAACTTTTCCTTGTCATTACTTTCACCGAAGTTATCTCAGCGGTGGTGAACTGTGATTTGAGGGCCTACTTTCCCAGGATGTGGCGTGGGACAAGTCATAAGTGTAATCCACTGAGAACTATTTAAAACTGGCGTGCGTTGTGCGACTTTGGTATCGCGTCTGATAAGTTTTCCATTCTAAAACGGCGTTGACATAATCGCTATGCTTTCCAAGTTGTCTTTCTTTATCCAGAGAAACTCCATATTCGTCTTATTGAAATTCTTAACTCTGCCGAGGTCTTCACAGAATTGCAACCATCGTTGCAAAATACTTTTAAATTAATATGGTTTTCGGCTGGGCCAATCATAACAAAGAATTTTTTGCAACGTTAATACGTCCACAGAACAGGATGTGATCTTCTGATCACAGTAGAGTAGTAACTTAGTTTAAGCGCAGTTGAGCGTAAACAATTGCATTGTCTAATACTCCCAAAAGTCTGAAGAGCCCTTAAGTTACCAGAAAGGTCAGAAGGTCATTTGCCACATATTCTGTGCATTGGACTGGGGTTGTGCCTAACCAAAAAAAATACGAACAAATTTATGAAGTGCATAAAAATTTATTTGAAAATGTTGCACGAATTCATTCGGTAACTTGTTGAGAATTAGAAATAACTTGTTAGAAATTACTGTTGCAAAAAGTTGCATATAGTTTACCAACTAACACAATTAGCTTCGTGTCGCATAGTGGATCGAAAGTTCTAGAAATAGTAATAACCATGTAACCGCGCACGAAAAACAATTCCTGCGAGTTGAGTCCGAAAGAAATCGAAAACATTTATCGTTGGGTATCTCAGCTCTTTAACTTGGAAAAAAAATCTCTCCCTCAGATCAAAACGATTCGTTATGTACCAAACTGTCGTGCTCTTACCTTCAGGCCAATGATGTTCAACAGGATCTGATTTGTTCTGATTATTTGCAACGAGGATATACTGGTATAACCAAAAAAATAATGAGAAGCACAACTGTACGATTGCCAAAAACCATCGATGTATCTTTCTGAAAACGTGACGAATAATGAGCATTATTCTCTTCCGACGAAAGTGCCAAGGACAATTTCTGTCTTTCTTCTGTTGCAGTTCAGGTGATGTTCTCTTAGGGTAGCCTGTAAAATGTGTCACAAAATAACAAAATAACAAGTCACAAAATAGATGTCTGTTTCGTGCTGGGTCACTTGTGAATGGTCGCTTGTGATTGGTCACTTGTGGTTGATAGCATTGTTTGAGAATCTTGACTTTGATATGACGCATAGTCACGCAATCTGCTACTCCGGTTCCACTGTTTTTAACTAGTTAAAACTAGTTTTGTCATTGTGTACCTGTCCTGTTTCGCGCTTAGCAGGACGCAGTTTATGAGATGATAGATCAAATCATTGAATCGGTTGAATCAGTACAGCGAAGCTGTTTATTCATCAACATGTAGTCACACAGTATTGCGTGGATAGAAACCGTCGATCAATAGGATTTATAGTAACCTTGGTTACCCCTAATGGTTTCTGATGGCATAGAAACGCGCTACATGTGTATTCAGGCGGTGTGCGCACTCCGATTGCATTGCCTTGTGGTAGCGTTATTTTCAATAAAGGCGGTAAAGCGGTAAAAATGGGTAGAGTCTGACTGAATATTCCGTAAAAGTTAGGCTGTTTCTTTTTCCTTTTACTATAGGTAAATATTTGATACATTATGAACGTGTAGCAGTGTTTTTCGTGCGTATTTGTCACGTATTATATCATTCTTAAGGACAAACGCAAGCACTGTATTTTAGCATGTAATTTGAGACCAATTTTCGAGCAAGTCAAATTCGTTGTACGTCGTAGTTTGAGGCCTTTCAAAGATTTGTATGGCCACTTTGATCCTTCTTCAATAGCTCTGAGCAAACGCGCTCAAACGCACTCCAACGGCACAAGTTTTTTACGCATTTTAAGTGACAGTGTTTGAGACCCTTTTGTGGAGCGAAAAGGCCCATTCAGTTGTGTTTAGTGTGTTGCGTTACATTGCGTTACTACTGCAAGGGCATTTATCAATCGTGTTGTAAATCTACTTTCCTAAGTGAAGGAAAATTAAATAATCGCAAGTGTTGTGCGGTAAATTTCTATCTTGATCATCGAATGAAGTACAGTTTAATTAGAACAGTGAAAAGAGTCACTTGATCCATGAAAACCTCCGCCATACGCATGGTCTTAAAATAAGTGAGGAGAACTTGCTACCTTTCAATAATCAAGAAATGGATAGATATTGTACTTTAAATTATGCATACAGACTAGACATTATAATAATTTTTTCTTATCCCGTAAGTAGGACAATGAGTTATTTCTCTCGTGAAGCAGCCAAAAAAAATTACCGTCTTGCCGTTGGGGAATGACAGAAATCTAAAGTTAAGACTGTAAAGCAGCAAATGAGTGTAATTTTTTGTATATGGCGGCTGGCATCGGGACAAACGTCGGTCGAAGTTTTTCCTTACTAATGCTAACATTATGTAATTAATAGGTATTACCTCTTGCTTCGGAGAAATTTCTTTATTTTAAACCGTAGCTTTGTTATAAGCTGTGAGGTATCTTGTCGCATAAAAAGCGCCATAATTTACCAAATATCTCTTTAGTAAGCATCGTATCGATTACTTCACTGCTTTTTTTATCCAACAGGTCAAAAGACTAAGCCAACATACAGCATCTGATGATATGCGCTGTTGGAGCGTAAACGGAGGCCTATCATAATAAATAACGAACGTTTCCTTTACAGTTCAAATTGGTAAACTGCACTCCCCGCCAAATGAAAATTTTGAACTCAGGGGTATAACGTTGAAAAAAGGGAAGCTAAAATATGCCTGTAGTAATATGACCAACCTTTGCTAGTGAGCAACGCGACTCAAGCTTCAGCCGAACGGCGGGAGATTCAGTAACTGGGGTAGCTATATCTTTCCCACATACTCAATACGTAGGACAGGATCTTAGTGTTTTCATTGGTCAGTCATCATTTCGCTAGGGTTCATTCTGTCTGGAACCCAAGTTTAAAGGTTTTTTTGAGACTCGATATCTTAGCTAACGGACCCCGATATTTGTTGATTACTTGAAGCACTACAGAGGGGACTTGTAAAGATCCTCCAAAGTGGTTAGGCTGCGGTGTCATAACTGATCGATCACTATTTAGCTAGAGTACTTTCTGACTGGAACTAAAGTTGGAGGCGTCATTGCAACTCGATAGGTTGGTGAGCTGACTCCCATATTTGAGTTGATGAACTCCATGAGAGAGCAACGTAGTATACTATCACAGAACATGATGCGATCTTCTGGTCACAGTAGAGTAGTAACTTAGTTTACGCGCAGTTGATCGTAAACAATTGCATTGTCTAATACTCCCAAAAGTCTGAAGAACCCTTAAGTTACCTGACTAAACATCATTTACTCTGAACAAACATTACACGCCGTAAAACCTTTATGCAAATTTCAAGTTTGACAGGCTCTAACATGGAAACTAGATATAATAGAACCATCCAGTGTTTAATCTTAGCTAAACAGGATTATTGATTACTCAAGTTCTTAAACAGTTTGATCTAAAGTCAACTACGTATTTTGTTAAAATGTTCCAAAATTGAGTTTTACACAATTTACAACACTAAACATTCTAGACTGATTCTTGTCCGTGTTCGCATCCTCTTTCTTTAAACCAGAAGGTCATTTGCCACATATTCTGTGCATTGGACTGGGGTTGTGCCTAACCAAAAAAAATACGAACAAATTTATGAAGTGCATAAAAATTTATTTGAAAATGTTGCACGAATTCATTCGGTAACTTGTTGAGAATTAGAAATAACTTGTTAGAAATTACTGATGCAAAAAGTTGCATATAGTTTACCAACTAACACAATTAGCTTTGTGTCGAAGAGTGGATCGAAAGTTCTAAAAATAGTAATAACCATGTGACCGCGCACGAAAAACAATTCCTGCGAGTTGAGTCCGAAAGAAATCGAAAACATTTATCGTTGGGTATCTCAGCTCTTTAACTTGGAAAAAAAATCTCTCCCTCAGATCAAAACGATTCGTTATGTACCAAACTGTCGTGCTCTTACCTTCAGGCCAATGATGTTCAACAGGATCTGATTTGTTCTGATTATTTGCAAAGAGGATATACTGGTATAACCAAAAAAATAATGAGAAGCACAACTGTACGATTGCCAAAAACCATCGATGCATCTTCCTGAAAACGTGACGAATAATGAGCATTATTCTCTTCCGACGAAAGTGCCAAGGATAATTTCTGTCTTTCTTCTGTTGCGGATGTTCTCTTAGGGGAGACTGTAAAATGTGTAGTCAGTCACAAAATAGATGTCTGTTTCGTGCTGGGTCACTTATGAATGGTCGCTTGTGATTGGTCACTTGTGGTTGATAGCATTGTTTGAGAATCTTGACTTTGATTTAACGCATAGTCACCCAATTTGCTACTCCGGTTCCACTGTTTTTAACTAGTTAAAACTAGTTTTGTCATTGTGTACCTGTCCTGTTTCGCGCTCAGCAGGACGCAGTTTATGAGATGATAGATCAAATCATTGAATCGGTTGAATCAGTACAGCGAAGCTGTTTATTCATCAACATGTAGTCACACAGTATTGCGTGGATAGAAACCGTCGATCAATAGGATTTATAGTAACCTTGGTTACCCCTAATGGTTTCTGATGGCATAGAAACGCGCTACATGTGTATTCAGGCGGTGTGCGTACTCCGATTGCATTGCCTTGTGGTAGCGTTATGGCGGTAAAAGCGGTAAAAATGGGTAGAGTTTGACTGAATATTCCGTAAAAGTTAGGCTGTTTCTTTTCCCTTTCACTATAGGTAAATATTTGATACATTATGAACGTGTAGCAGTATTTTTCGTGCGTATTTGTCACGTATTATATCATTCTCAAGGACAAACGCAAGCACTGTATTTTAGCATGTAATTTGAGACCAGTTTTCGAGCAGGTCAAATTCGTTGTACGTCGTAGTTTGAGGCCTTTCAAAGATTTGTGTGGCCACTTTGATCCTTCTTCAATAGCTCTGAGCAAACGCGCTCAAACGCACTCCAACGGCACAAACGTTTTATGCATTTTAAGTGACAGTGTTTGAGACCCTTTTGTGGAGCGAAAAGGCCCATTCAGTTGTGTTTAGTGTGTTGCGTTACATTGCGTTACTACTGCAAGGGCATTTATCAATCGTGTTGTAAATCTACTTTTCTAAGTGAAGGAAAATTAAATAATCGCGAGTGTTGTGCGGTAAATTTCTATCTTGATCATTGAATGAAGTACAGTTTAATTAGAACAGTGAAAAGAGTCACTTGATCCATGAAAACCTCCGCCATACGCATGGTCTTAAAATAAGTAAGGAGAATTTGCTACCTTTCTCTAATCAAGAAATGGATAGATATTCTAGTCTTCTCGGATAAAGAAAAATAAACCGTAGGCCCCATCTCCTGCAGGGTTAGGGGTAGGAGACGTTAATTTCCCACGCACGAGATTACTGTGTGGTGGATGTCCTTCCCTGGGTGGGATGGGTGGGTGTTGGCTCTGAAAGCCCCTACGGGGAGTGGTCAATTAACCTATGTATGTATGTATGTATGTATGTATGTATGTATGTATGTATGTATATATGTATGTAGGTATGTATGTATGTATGTATGTATGTACCTTGCGTGAGGCGACACGCCGGAAATTCGGAAAGCCGGAAAGCAAAAGGCAGTCGACCATTGAAAGGTGTTGATAGGCCTGTGCGTCTCCTACCATTCGCTAGCGCTTTTAAATCTTCTACCCTCAAAGTTTAGCTCTTATTAGGATATCTTTTGATGACTTTCCTTTGCGATGTGATAATAAGGGTCAGTTTTGAGGTGTCATAATTCTCCATCTGTATGTTCTTGAGGTTTGGCAAAGCCGGATGAATTTGTGTTACAAAAGGCAATATTTTCTTCTGTGCGCGCTATTTTCTTTGTTTCAGAGTATACTTTTCTCCTGAAGTAATAACTCCAGAGATATGTTTCTCAAATCCCTCCTCTAGGTTTCCTCTATTCTCGAAGGGTATTTTGAAACTCTGTACGTTTTTACTAAACGTGGAGCGAGACAAATTTGATATTAGGAGGCGTGGGGCTTCTTCCTTTACAAATCCCGTATTTACGCTCAGTGGATAAAGTTCGTCTATTACAAGGTCTCTGTCTCTCTAATATGCGTTTGCATGTAAAGGGTCAATTCATAGTTGAATAACTCGCGAGTTATTTAATAACTCGCGGATAACTCGCGAATAACTCGCGAGTTATTCAATAACTGGCGAGTTACGAATAACTATAAATAACTCGCGAGTTATTCATAGTTGAATAACTCGCGAGTTATTCATAGTTGACTAACATGCGATTTTACGTGAAATCGCATGTTAGTCAGTAACTGAAAAATAAACCTCGCTCAGATAATCATGAGCTCAAATCCCAGAAAACATCCAGTGAAGCACACTCTTTGGAAGACCAAACTTAATGGTTTCCCAAATCCTGGACTTGATTCTGCATTTTTTTTCACTCATTTGACTAACGATTTTGCTACGTTTACAGACGATGCAATTTGATGATCACTCTTAACCTTACTTGGTACTTGACTTTTATTGAATTGGCTGTAAACATCAAACCTGCAAGGTTTCCAAGTTAATTAAGAAAACTAGTTACTTTAGTAAGTAAACGAATCAATGAAATTTGATAATATAAAGCACCCAGATGATCAGTCTCAACCTTACTTGGTACTTGACTGTTAGGTATTGGCTGCAAACATCAAACCTGCAAGGTTTCCAGTTTAATTAAGAAAACTAGTTACTTTAGTAAGTAAACAAATCAATGAAATTTGATAATATTAAGCACCTATATTAAATGCACTCCGATATTTCTTCTTCCGCAGCTAAGTCATTTGACGATCTGTTTATGCGGTTGGCATCGCCGTTTTCAGTTTTGTGATGAAGCAACATTTACTGCAGTCGATTCTAGTCACAGTTTAACACGTAGGCTCTAAATACTGATAGGGAACGTAAGAGAGTAGTTTTGTCGCCGTACTACATCAGGATTTCTTTAGTTTTGCACAGTCAGTGATTCAATAATTTGCAAGTATTACACAATCGATCGCAATGTCCCTGCTATAATATAACCGCTTCTCCGAGGAATGGGATGATGGTTTTTACGGCTAGCGGTTAGAATTTTTGCCAGTTTACGGCCAAAGGTTAAAATTTGTCAATTTTTATGCCTAACGGCCTACATTTTTGACCGTTTTACGGCTTTCGGTCAACCCCTAACCCTAACCCTAAGTGCCAGATACCTGGAATTGCAAATGAATTTGTTTCTGAAATAAAAAATATTGGAGGTGACACCTAACCTCTACTTATTATGATAATTCAGTTGCTCTGACACCATTTGGAGTATTGATTCAAAACCAGTAGGATGAAGTATTTTCAGATATAAAGATCCTAGTGAAAAACTCTTCGCCGGAGATCCTTTGCGGTTTGAATCAAACAAGGGGCAATAAAATTTTCCATTCAAAGTTCCTTTCTAAGCTGGATAACTTTATATCCGGATTTCGGAGCGTGTCTCAGAGGTTGCCTTTATCAATGCCTCCTCCCTCCCCACCGGGTCTCTGAGACAATGGTCGTTTCGAAGATATAGTCCGGGAAAAGAAATTTTATTTTATTTGCGTTAGATGCGAAGCTAGCCTAGTCGTATTCTAGTTTTCTGAGTCACGCCATGTCACGTTATACAGCTACATTTCAAATCTGATGGCGTCTGCCCATCAAAGTAGCAGGTTTGCACTAGTTGATGCGACCAAAGCTTCTACTCAGCCAATATATGTGAATAATTTATAAAACTTGTGAGACCTGAAGCTTTAGTTTTAAATATAACGATGCAATCATCCTCTGTTTATGTCGTGATGTGCTCCTTGCTGCACATTGAACGAGTTGTTTCCGCATTAATAAGGTGGCCATTACAATTGATTAGGAAAAAGAAGTTTGATTCTTATTTATACTTAAAATAAATTGCTTTTTACCTGCCTAACGTGTTTCAAGAGACGATGTGGATCTTGACCCGAATTAATAATTAGCGGTTCACTTGGATACAGAAATAACTTTATTTGCTTGGTAGTTACAACAGGCTTATTTTTCTCTTCTTGCAGTTCACGCTTTCAAGACCTTGTTTTGCTTTTTACAGAAGTAATGCAACGGAAGCTTACGTTTTCTTAAACTAGCAGTAGCATGTCACAAACTCCATCTTCTGTACACTGAACAGGGATTTTCTCTGATCAATAAAGAACAACTCGTATCAATCCCTCATTTCCAGTGAGGCTCAGTTTAAAACGAAAAAATTCCGATAATAAATTTTTCTATTATTATGATTGCCACTAAAAGTGCATATTTGGCACTCCACACTTATTAAAGCAAATACTTGTTTTATGATAGTAACTGTACCACCGCACGGACAAAATCAATGCTTAAGGTATTCTCCTCGATATCTTATTTAGTCTCTCTTACCTTCACGCCAGAAATTTTCCGTAGCCTCTTTCCCTTACCAACCTTTCATCAAAATGCATTTTTTCAGACACCAAACGATCGAAATGCACCACCTCATTACTCCCAAACAGCATCGAAAAGGTCTTCTTCGGCCTCGGTAAAGAAACGGCATGCTTTCTCTTAAAACTGTCCGAATCAAAGTTCTTCTTAAGTGGTATTTCTTTGTATCTCCATAGAAAACTTGTCCTTGTCTTTGATATCACAGACCGAATTTATTTCAGCGATGGTGAATTCGGAGTGTTGATATGACGAACCACTCTTGCCGGATATGACGTAGGAGAAACCATAATTGTAAAATGAAAAATGAAAAATGAAATTGCTTTTTCAAAATGGAACCTCCTATTTGCAGTGATTACAATGTTACGACGACTTACTGTTCTGTGGGTTCTCAAGGCTACTCTGGATGTTAAAATGAGATAAGCATTGCCAAATATTTATGTTCAGTGTCTGGCAGTAGAGTACTAGTGTTGATAAACAGAATGTAATTTGTCGGACACGTCGGGCGACACCAGGACGTGAGAAAAAAAATTAGTTTAGCGATGCAATCGTCTCGGCTGAAGGAAGACACTCACTTTGGTCTAAAGCGTGGAGCACTGAAAATACTTTGTTTCACTGCGCAAACTTAGTTTTTTTCGCAGTGTTATGTTTTGTTACGGGTGGGACAACTATAAGACATTTTTGAAGTAACAAAACTTCATTGCTCTTCCAACGAGTTCACGGTGCATCCATTCAGTCATTTCCGAGAATCAGGGTTTCGCTTGAATAGCGATGGCTAACAATTCAAGACTTTCAGTTGTTGCTCGTCCGATCATCATCAAGTTTAAAGATATCTCTTGATTATCATTGTACGACGTTAGTTGAACAAAGCATATGAGAAGACACAAGTGCTTTGCACTGCAAGTATTAAGGGGCCGACCATTTAACTTTTGAGGGGGTAGGGGAGGGTGATTTCTGGTCATCAAGAAACTTTTTTTCTAGCAATCTGCTGGGCAGGATATTTTTTCCGTTCTAAATGCCCTGCAAGATATTTTTTTCTCTCCTGATTTCTCTGCAGGATTTTTTTTCCTCAAAAAAAGGATCATGTGTTTACAAATACAAAATGTATTTACATTTACATTGTGGTCATCGCAGCAATAGTTCTAATATAGGTATGTTTTCGGAAAGTCATTCTTTACAATCATTTTATATTACGTCAAATAAAGTGATGCACCACAGGCAGATGTGAAAACGTTTAGTTTCTTAATTAACAAAAAAAAAGCCAAAAATAGCAGAAAGCAGTTTAGAAATGCTCATAGCATGGTAAATGCTGCTGGAAGCATTAGTTGCAATATAAAAGTGGACTAAAATATAAAAAAAAAATCTGAAAGCAAAATTGAAGTTAGTTGATTATGATAGCTCTAATACTTTTTGCTCAGCCTTTCTCCATTCCACTTCTACATTGAGTATCTCAAAGTTGAACATAAAAGCAATGTAATGGTGTTCCAAGTTGTAATATGTGCTGTACAGTCAGCCCTGAATTAAGTCCACAATTGAGTTGGTACATTCTGAGTTCGAAAGTTTGTGGATCAACGCCGACACGATATTTTAAGCGGTCGCCTAATGTCGCCAGTTTTCCAGGCGATTTCAAAGAATCGACAGTGCCTTCATTCGGCTGCAAGATGGCCGCCACTGCTCTAACAAGAAGTCTTCAAATGCAACGGAAATTTTCTGTCCCTAGTTTGGGTTAATAACCACTCTGCTTCGCCGTTCTTCTCCTGAAAGCTCAATTCATTTCGCAGCTGAGAGCTTTTCAGAACACAGTAGATCTCATTAGCATGCCTGTTGACGAAGAAAACGAAAGCCAAGCATACAAAGAACGACCACGTGCTTGACGGCGCTTGGAAATGCCAACGACACCAACGAACAAGACGTCGTCATCTATGGCTACGAAACTCCCAAGCAGTGGAAACTCGCAAAGAGCTGAAAACAAGAATGTTTCCCCAAATCTAAAAGAAGAACAGCGAAAATGAAGAATTGGATACTCCAGAAAAGGTGCTGTCCATGAAGCAGCGAAGCAGTCCCGTCATCAAGAACGTGCATTACGTGTGCGGAAAAAACAGGGAAAGTTTGGCGGTGGTGCTTCCAAACGTGTGCGCATTTGGCGACCTAGAAGCGAAGGCCATCGTCGATGAAATTTTCGAAGAGGTGGCTGTAAAAAGGGGAGTATGAATGTTTTTCAAAAGTGCTAATAAATTTGGTTTTTACAAGTTAGGATTTTTTTCCCGCTTAACAAGAGTGAGGTTTGGCCGTGACGATGGGAAATAACTTTAAATTGCACGCAAAATGCGATATCGCACGAATCGAAAAAGGATGGGTACGATATCGGTTTTTTAGTGCATTTTACGCGATATCACGAGTCAAGTAATGGATTTTCCTTGAATCGCATATTTGAATAAAAACAAGAAAAAAAAAAAAAAAAAAGAAAACAGCATCACTTACAGTTGTTATGTATACGTAAATGGGAAAAATATCACTTAGCCTTGTTTTCAACTCGCAATTCCAAGCTGAGCACCTCGCTTCGTTAACCAATCAGAATGCGAGATTTTATGAAATGATGCGATTCTATCTGATATTAGGTCTACCGACTTGGAAAATGTTAATACTACACCTTAAATTTAACTTCAGCAATCTTACGAGAGAAAACATCAAGGCTAGGTCTCTCTGACGGCTTATCTCTGGTTGACATTTTAACCAATTTTCTCGGACCCTCTCATAAAAACCCAACATAGACGATATCGCCTTACGCATTCTTCTCAATGAAAAAATGTAACTGACAACGCTGTGGAGTCGTTCACTTACAACCTCAGGGGCTAAATAGCTTTTCCCTTCGTATTTCATGACGGTGCCGTTTCTGCGGTACAACGTAACAGATGAAACCTTAAGGCTCTTTCCAAAGTCGATAAGAACTGGGTTGAATTACCAAGAGATTGAGGGCTGTTCTAGTACAACATTGTTTCCTTTTATATCGTTATGAAGGTATCCTTTAGAATGCACATGGTCTAAAGCACTACATATCTTTTGGAATATAGAAATACAGTTTGCTTTACTAACTACGTTGCTATCGGCCGCTCGATGGAGGGTTAAACTTTCTTGCTGAACACTTTGAAGTTGAGTCACAAGGCATAGGTAGATCTGGATGGTCCCCTAAAGCAGAAGCAACCTTTGTTTCGTGGAGTAAATCTCTCCTAGCTCGTTCTTTATCCTCTGACGTTTCATTGTGAGTCATTTGCTTGACAATAACCTCGATCCCTCGATAGCGCCTAAGAAAACACTGTCCAAAGCTTTCACTGTCAACTGGATTTTTAGACAAGTATTTAATGTTTTCTGGCCTAAGTTCTTTGGGTTCAAATTTGGATCTATTACTCGCTGTGTTTTTTTTTTTTTCTTTTTTTTTCTTTTTTTTTTTTTGCAGTTAAAAAGGTTTGATGACGTTTCTCGCGAGGTCTCTGCAAGACGACTGAGTCGGCACCGACAGCCATTTGAATCATCTTAGCAGCTCTTGGGCAAACACCCAAGTTCACCTTCTTCTCTTGACTGCCTGGTTTAAGCGCGAGGAGACGGGGTTTCGTGATATTTTCTGGCTCAAGATATATATTGGTTCGAAAGACACGGCCTCTTTTCCTTAGATTCAGAAGTACAGGGCACTTAGTCATTTGTTTCGCAGTTGAATGATTATAGTTCAACATTTTTATTCGCTGAATTCGGCATTTGCTTCCCTTGTTTCTTATTTCTCCATTCTTTTCTCTTTCTGTTTCTTTCTTTAAACGCTTATTACTCCTTTAAACGCTTATTGAAAACTTATCTTTTCAAAAATTAAGCCACCAGATTTTTTGATATCGTACGTTGTCAAACATATGTATAACACGTAATAATTCATTAGTTTAGATAGAGTAGCGAATTGCATGTATAGGATTTTTATTGAAATTTTGTTAATTTGTAATTGTAAAGCGCATAGAGTTCAATTTTAATGCGCTATATAAGAACTTATTATTAAATTAAAATTAAATTTCTTCTGGAGTGTTTTTCGTGTTTTGATAACTCGCTCCTTTCGTTTTTCTTCATCTTCAAAATCCTTCGCAAATTCCGTCAAAATTATGTAGCTAATTGATCTATTTTCGAAACACAAATGAGCTCGAGATCGGTGTAATGGTATAAAACAAAGGCTTGTTAATGTGCAGGAAATCAATGCTCGTTTTAATGAACTTGATGACATGTGCTAGCCGGAGTTGCTCTTCAATCGTTTCTGATTTGCTTTCATTATGTGACATTATTCTGTCAGAAGAGCGTCTGGAAAAAACACCTCGTGAGGATTACACGTGACAACACCCGCCGCGCCTGGGCTAAAGCAGAAAAAGCTCCAAACAATTCCTCATAATAAAATTATAAGGAATTGTATGGAGCTCTCCGGCATACTTTCACTGCAAGCCCCGTGTGTGGAAGTCTAAGCCATAATGATTGGACTTCACCAGATGATCACCATTTTCGAACCGTTTTTACATGCAGTTTAGTGCTAACCTGTTTAAAACCTTATATAAAAAAAAAACTTTTACGTAAATTTTTCCGGCAGATGTCTAGATGTTACTTACATTTGCGATTTGAGCACCACATTCCGTGCCAATCCAATTTCTTGCAGGAGAAGCGGAGCGTGAAAGAAAACATGTCTTTGTTTTGCATCTTCTAATGATCACCATATGGATGAATGCAAAAACTGTCTCATTTTTAAGGGATTCCCCGAATCGCGACATAAATAGTCCAAGAAAAGTAATCGATGCATGGTAAGAAAGGGAGATTGAAATTGCTAGTTCTCCAAGGCTGTTTTCAGAAAACAAGTACGGAGCGTCTCAGGACGACAATGATCTCCCGGATGTAAGCGAGTCTTGGGGAATTGGAAATAATGTGGCAGACAGGTCGTTTTGTACATAATGATGTAGGAAAGTATTACTGATGGTTCTGATGGCCACTTCAAAAAATACGAGAACATAACAGCATGAAAGGACAAACTTTGATATGCATCCGTGTGGTGGTAACATTTTACAAAGCCTCTTGCATCTTCAAAACTGAGCATAACCAGCGGGAAGACCCTCTGAATTCAGCGCGGCCAAGACTTATAATTATCTATCGGTGTAGTTAAAGCCGGTATATTAGCCAACCAGTCTAAGTTAGTAACTGAATTACCATAAGGCAAAGCCAAGCATTTAGAGCCTGGTCGATAAATTCGGGTCTCTTCAACAGGATCAACGAAAGAGAATGAATGCAGCTTAAAACATTGATGAGATGGTGAAAATTGCAGTGGCAATCGAATCTCAAACAGGCAACAAAGTGATGTTCTATACAATGAAATATATGAAGTTCATATATTTTTGAACTGCGGTATTAGATACATATTATGCACGATCCTCGCAGTAGATAGCGCTATTTAAGCAATAGCGAAAATCAAACCTGAAAAAAATCAGGCCTGTACGGGATTATCACTTTCACGGGTTTATTACGAATCAACTCAACGGCCTGCTCCCAGTTGGCTTGTTAGCTCAATTGGTAGTGCGCTGCACTAGTATCGCAGAGGTCAGTGGTTCGAATCCCGTACAGGCCTGATTTTTTTCAGGTCTGATTTTCGCTTTTGCTTAAATAGCGCTATCTACTGCGAGGATCGTGCATAATATGTAAAGTGATGTTCATTTACAAAAAGTACAACATTTTTGCTCTGTTTCTTTTTGTGTGTGTTTGTTTGTTTTAACCATACCAAGAGACTCACCCCATACAAAGCCAACAATAGTAATGACGGCACCGTTTACAAGACTACCAAAATCTGTAATAGTTTCGATGTTTATGCTTATAGTGCTTAGAACAGTAGTACCTATAATAGTTCTTTGAAGTTCTTGACAAATTTTATATTCCAAAATTAAAACAGTTTACTTGAATATATACGATGCCTTCGAAAACATTTCAAGTCATGGTAAAAAAAAATAGCCGAGGGCATCTCTACTACTCTCAACACTCAGTTGAATAATGCCATATGATAATTAACAATTATTCCACGAGCGCGCGTTGGATATGAGATGATAGATAGCCAACGAGGCGCGTAGCGCCGAGTTGGCTATAATCATCTCGTATCCAACAAGCGCGAGTGGAATAATTGTTTTACTAAAAACGCCCCCAAGATATTAGACAAATCTTTATATTAGACAAATTTTTTAGCTCCTTTTTAATTTTAAGCTGACGCGAACGCTTACCATATTTGTAGATTATGGTATATTGGCTCATATACCATACGGGCTAAGCCAATAAAAAGTCTTCAATTGCATTACCCAATGATCCAGTTTTTAATAATAATCTTCATTAGTTCAGTATAGCGAAACTCTGCATAGTAACAAAACGTAGTGGACACAATGGAAGTTAAGTGGTCTAATTTCCTTATCTAATTTGGATATATCAACAAAGTTGAAATGGTATATTGGCCACCGTTACGATTATAAAAACTGACGTTTCGAGCGTTAACCCTTCGTCGCTCCGACGATGGGCTAACGCTCGAAACGTCAGCTTTTATAATCGTAACGGTGGCCAATTTACCATTTCAACTTTGTCGATATATTCAAATTATTTCGTTACCCCCACCGACGCAGCCCCAAACAGTTTCTTTAGAAACTATCAGCCTTAATTTCCTTATCTGTCATCCTAAACTCACCATGAAACTCAAGTGGAAGTCTAGTATTATTGCTGAGGATGTTGTATTTTTGTTTTACCAACGCTTTCAAAGACAGATAATTCTTTGGGATATCCTCTGTTGAATTTTCTTTTTTTTTTCCTCAGTTAGGTAATAACACACGAACAAGGACCTTCCAAATAAAGAAAATTAGCTGAAATTTGTTGTAATAAATTTTAGACCGTAAATTTCTCACCACAAATGTCTAACCATCAGCTGTTTCAACCACAACTTTAGTTTATCCAAAAATATTGATAGTGTACAAACCGTGGCCAGATTTAGCGAAACACGTTAAGAAATGTTAGTGATTACAGATTTCAAACTCTTAAAATTGAATTAAGAAAGTGGCCTCTAATAGAAACATCTAATTGTTTACGTATATGGTCTTCAATCCTTTTTAGCAATAAACTATATTATAAGAAATGGCTATGTGGCGACCACTTTGAAGCCGATTGTTTTAGGAAAATCCCGGGTTCCTTGCTTGTCAACTTAAAACCAGGGTCTATTCCCCCAAATTTTTGCGTTGTGCAAGAGAAAAACAGCGATTCTGCCAACAACTCAGTTGATTTAAAACTCAAAGAAGATTTTTATATAAATAAGATCAAACCTGAACTTAAAAGACAATTACAGCATTATAACACTTTTCTAGCATTTTAATTCACACCTTTAATTTCATGTTTGTTGTCACACTGTAATTAGTACCCGCTTTTGTATTACATCATACTGTAAATATTTTATTCATCTACTTGTCTGTTATATAATTACTCACGTTCAGTTACTCATTGATTGAAGATGGCATAAGCATGCCGAAACATGTCTCTAAAAAAAGTTGTATATTTCTTACACTATTTATCCTACTTGCTACTACTACGACCTTATGGAAATAAACCATATCTCGAACACTTTCTGTGTTTTCCAATTCAGTATATTTTCTGTCTTGTTACCGGTGTTTATCGAACAAGTTTACCTTGTTTCAGTAGTTTCTTAGAAGAATTTAGACAATTCTGAGAAGACCTAATTCTTTTGCGGTATGTCTTTTACCAGTGTAGTTCATCATGTTACTCAATCAAAAGCAGTACGTCATCACTGCCCATATACAATAGAGTAACAATGATAATGACGAAAATTAGAGCAAACGAACTTCTCATAATAATTGGCATAAATGTACCATCACGCTGCAATCTTATTGGCTAAGCTACTCGTTATCTATTTCGTGATAGATATTGAGTAAAGTGTGTGGCACGTATTGTAAGCCATTATTATTCAGTAATTACAGTAAGCTATTATTATTCGGTAAAGATATGAGCCTGCCTTAATGCTAAGATTTGAAAAACTTCAGATCGCTTTCAATGAGATGCGTGGAAGATATGTCGAACTTAAGCTTATAAACTCTTGAATTAAATATTAATACCGATAGTGATATATATATTTAACAATTATTCCACGAGCACGCGTTGGATATGAGATGATAGATAGCCAACGAGGCGCGTAGCGCCGAGTTGGCTATAATCATCTCATATCCAACAAGCGAGAATGGAATAATTGTTTTATTAAAAAAAACGCCCCCAAGAATCTTCTCGACTTTATTTTGTGAGAAGAAACCGGATTTAACAATGTACAGAAATTAGATTATGGTATATTGGCTCATATACCATAATGGCTGAGCCAATAAAAAGTCTTGAATTGCATTATCCAATGATCCAGTTTATAATAAATATATATATATATATATATATTGTGGTAGGAAAAAGACAAGTAAACTACAAGTTCATCCCTACAAGCCTGTTTCGTGGTCGCCCACTCATCAGGGGATTTGTGGGCGACCACGAAACAGGCTTGTAGGGATGAACTTGTAGTTTACTTGTCTTTTTCCTACCACAATATATACTTCGCTCTACTTCTATGTATTGAGCACTGTTCTACGAAAATCAAGTCACACTTTATATATATATATATATATATATATATATATATACTGCAGACAGGGTGCACACTGTTTCGAACTATGTGGGTCTCGACAGTGTATATATATATATATATATATATAACCAAAATAGCGGAATGAGATCATCATCTACTAAAAAGTGCTCAATAGCAGGGCTAGAGCTATGGATAATTATACCTCAAGAATTAGGTTACTTGAACTTTTACTGCAACTCTGAGTTTCATGCCTCTTGCGAAGCAATCGTCAGGCAACTGCCAGAAATAACGGTTACAATCCACCAAAATTTAAAAGACGAAACAATGTATACATGCGCGCGCAACATACTGCACGCGCTATCGTAACGTTAGGTTCTTTAACAGGAATTTCCTGACATGTCTGCAACCTGATGTCAGCTCATTTCTTTTGTTTAAACTTGCCATCTGCGGTTTACAAA
>NC_142522.1:9431131-9481131 GCF_964205215.1 Stylophora pistillata | reverse complement strand
TGGCAATTCGCAAAGTTACTCACCTTGCATTTACACTACGTTTCTTTTTGGATTAACATACGCCTTATGCATGAACAAGTAAGGTAGAGAAATACTCTGTAAATTTCAAGTTCCTCCAACTACTGAATTACAAGGACTTCAAGGGCATTTGATATGACAGCTATCATCATGCAAAATTATTTAAAATGCTATGAATTAGTTTTTTGCTCCTTTTTTTTTTTCGCTAAACACTTTCATGGAAACTACTCACCTTTTCTTTATAAAACTGATGAAATATTTGTATTAGATATTTAGACCTTGCTAAAAGCCCTGGCAACTTTAGAGATCTGTAGTATCCACAATAACCTTCAGGAACATAACATCGTCCCTTACATAGGCGTGGTTATTTAACTCCGATAGAGAACAAAACATTGGACACCCACTAGCGATGTTTGATTCCCTTCGTGGCCTTTGGAAAGACGAACTGTTTGGATCGGGTCTGAAACCATCAACCACGTGCTCTACGTAATCCTGATCCAACAACATGAAGGTCACCTTCTGTCTGAATGGCCAGCGGAGTAACGCATCGTAGTCTCCACGCATGACAACAAAGAACAGCGAAAGATGAGTTCCTTTACCCATTCCATCGCCATTCAAGTAAAGTCGTGCGCACATCTTGTAACCATGCTGACCGGTGTAAAAGCACGGGCTATACATTGACACCTGTCGCCCATTTATCGCCTCATTTCTCTTCCGTGCAAAATCCGATATTTTCCAGAGTAAGATCCCATTATATGTAGAGACTTGCTGCTGCTGGACGTGTTCTTCGATGTCCGACAAAGCAACATTTCTGAGCGCCAAATTGTGTTCGACAGACTCCATTCTTCGTTCGAGTCGTCTAATACTGTCCACTGCACCGTCCATTTGGCGTTTAATGGACGATACTTCTTGTCTCACTTCGGTCAACTCTCGCCTTGTTTCGTTTACCAAGAACTCGATGTTATTGGTGCCATTTTCGGCGTTTGTGAGACGTCGGGAAATCTCGTCCGACATGAGGAGTGGTTGTGACGAAGAGAAAACTGCCGATTGTGGTAACTGGTCTCTATGGGTTGAAACTCCTTTTTCAATCGAACCCAGTCTCCTAGAATTATCTTCTAGCTTTTGTCGTAAATCGGTTTGCTCTCGTACCAGTGTGTCGATGCTGGACGTGGCGTTAGCGATGGTCATCTCGGATCGCCTTATCCAGTGATCAGAGGTGCTACCACCCCATGCACCACCCATAGAGAGCTGACTCTTCACTTGCTCCTCGAGCCGAAGGACATAGGTTAGCAGTAGATTGATGTGCACAATTGCGCTCAGCTCATTATGTTTCTTGACCTCGGGTTGCTTCATTTTCTGCTAGTATAGGGGTTTAAGAGTGATTAGGAAAATCATCCCTCGTTTTTGGAGGGTGACTTGTACAAACGAAATCTCTACTTGACAAATCCTCTTTGCCTTTTTCCTGATTTTTTTTTAAACTTTCGTTGATTTAGTGTTTCCAATTAAATGTCTTTCGTTGCTTTTTTGAGGACGCCAGACATCTCAAAAAAACGGCTTTGAAGGGGATCTCAATTGATACGCCTGTGTTTGGAAGGGTAAACTACTCGGAAACTTTACCATCACTTAGGCAGGTGGCCTTTACGAAGGATATACTTTAATTCAAAAGTTTAGAAAAAGCAATGAAATAAAATCGTCATTATGACACGAACCTTGTTGTTGCTGCAACCAATCTGTTGAAATGCACAGGTCCTCTCGACTGCCTCACAGTCACCATGAATTGGGTTAACATGGCTCTCCATCTGTGTGGATTGAGATCAAGGGCAAGTAAAAATCTTTGTTATTAGCCCAGCGGTTACAACCAAGGGATTTTTAAATCTCTGTACCTTAGAGGAGCATGCGTGGTGTAATATTGCTTGTATTGGTTGTGTTTAAGGATAAGATGGACATTTAAGTTGCACGATCTAATTCTACAGACTTTTGTGCACTACAAAAATGAAAAAGATCAACAACATAAATGACACATACGAATGCAAATGTAGCGCATCATAAGAATATGGTAAAACCTCTCCCTCGGAGTTGAGGAAAATCTCAGAGATAGTTGAACTATTTTGGCTGTTCTCCGGGAGAAGTGTGTATGAAATTGGATGACGTTTTAAATATGACTACCTCTTCTCGCGGAATTCCTTCTTTGCCACATCCGCGACATTGAATGGGATACTTTTTGCAATCCTGTATTTGATGAGTCTAAAAATTTGGAATAGATATAAAACATAAGTAATTAAGAAACACGAACGAGAATTGGAACCATTTATGAAGTTTTTGATGAGAATTCATTTACTTTGGGGATGATTCAATAAAAGAACGTTTGAATGCAAGTGTACGCAGAAAATCGAAGAGAAAAGAAAAGAAAGAGGCACTGTCAACCTGTTCAAAGAACTTGTTGATCATTTAGTGTCACTTCTTACGAATAGCAAAAACCTTGTGATATTGCCTTTGAAACAAACTAAAATATGTTGGCGATAGGACTTAAAAAACGCCCAAGAGAAAAGTTTTATTGTGGTAAAAGTAACTTAAGAGGGTGATAAAACTGACCTTAAGAACAGCAGCAGTCATTAGATCATCGCACAAGGAGCACCGCTGGGTGCGATAGAGACACTCGTGTTCCTGGTGCCGCGGAAGATCGGATCTTTTCACACGTTGTTCACAGTTATGGTTGGAGCATCTTTGTTTTTCCTCAGGGCAGGTAGACCGGTGTTTCTGCACAAGAAGGAAAAGAAGATTATAGTACCCCTATCAAGCGCCGTTCTTTGTGTACTGTTCGACAGATTTCCTACGTGTTTTGCATTAGTACTAAGAATATAGTTTATACAATCTTAAGGCAGTTCATTAATTGTATTCTCTTTGCGTATCGGCGCGCGTGATTGAGAAAAGACAAAGAGATTTTCTCGCAGAACGCATCGAAAAATCAGTAGACTGGGAATGAAATCAAGAGGAGATTAGCAAAGGATATAATGAATTTACGTTTTACAGGTTAAATAGATAGCAATTTCGATCGACATTGTCACAATTCTTAAAAAGATTAGGGTAATTTTTCCGACCGGTCAACGTCAGTGTACTTCGTTGCAGGGGTTTCCCACCGTTCAGTGGTTCGTCTTGTGTTTTCTCTCTTTTTTTTTTTTTTTTTTTTTTTTAACAATTGGTCCTCCTTCTCAACCAATTAAATTGAAACTTTATCCTTACTTTACTAGATGATGCACCGTACTTGCGATTTGTTTTGTGATTGGTTGTTTGGCTTTACTGACTTTGACTTACCTCAATATATCTTACTTCCCCTTTCCACTTACAGCCATTCAGTGAATTAGGGCATGCGACTACTAGGGAAAGAACTTCGCGTTTCATAAAGTTGTCGCGGAATATCTGCAATGTACATGCGAAGAAACATTTTCCGTTAAAAGGTATTGTCGCGTTCCCGAACCAAGTCCTTGCGGGAAGTATTGATCCGGAGTTCGCCGAGTTCAACCACACACTACAGGCCTGATTTTAAACCGATTTATTCCTTGGTTACCACTGAAACATGCGGTGAAAACTACAACATTAAAAAATTTACGCGTTACGCAACGGAATAGCTGCGAATAGTGAGAACTCTCCGTCAACGAACGAAATAAGTGGCAGAGGATAAACTAAAATTAGAAATAAGCGGCAGAGGATAAACTAAAATTAAGCTTACGTTATAATTCCTGCTGGCTGTGTGAAGGCAAAAAGATTTCTCCAACTCCTAAATTTCTCCGTAGAAGCGACGAACGCGTGTATCTTAAAGCTTACTAAGGTCATTCCCGTCGTGAAAAGATCGGGTTACGGGGTTGCCAAAGATGGCGATGATTAACTAAATTACACAATAAAATCACATGCGTAACGCAAGTGTGTTGCGTTGTTCGTGACAGGTATTATCGGACAGGTCTTCGGCTAGATACTTGTGATATCCTTTAGCTCCAATAGTGCTTACTCATGTTTAGAATGCGTCCTTACATATTTACCTGGTCTGCTGCAAAGGGTGTCTTGTCAACAAGACAGGTATAGGTTCCATCATCCCTGTTTATTGAAAAATTATTCTCAGTGTTAAAAGTTGAATGCACTATTGATGATGCTGATGTAGGCAATTCTATAGCTTTTTTACGCGAGTAAAGTATCTTACAGTTTTCTTCACAGTGCACTCAACCCCCGCTAACTCGAACCAAACCCTTCATACATTTACCGAACACCTCTGCAAAAGCTGCATGAGCCTTTAAGATTCTTTTTCTGCAGTGTGGTGCTCTGAATAGGCTTGTATTTCGAAATGAATTAAAATTATGATCGGTGACTCTAGCTTACCTCTTGAGGTCTGAGATGCAAGAGATGCAGTAGACATGGCCACAACCCGTCTGGACAGGATCTTTGAGGATGTTTTGGCACAGCAAACACAAATAACGTGAATCAACTGTGCCGTTCTTAGACAACGTATAACCCGGCATTCAGGGGATATCAGTGATGTATCCTAGGTTGGTATAGATGGCTCCCTTAAAAGAAATGGATAAGAGAATTTGAAATCAGTGAATAAGCAACGTTTTTCAAAGATAGAAGGAATTCAGGTATTATGTGGCTTTATAATTGTACCACTCTGCACTCCTGAATGAAGATATTTCACCTTCAGGAGCAACGTACTTGGCATTACAGAGTCAGCCGTATAGAGAATTTTTTTTGTATACATAGTGAGTGGTTTTACAGGTTCTTTGTAAACAGCTAATGAAGGAGCTAATAATAACTGAAATTTATAATGGGACCAACTCTGAAGTAAGTGAGCGAGTAGTTGAGTGAGATGTGTAGTCCGGCCGGGAAACTAAAGATATGCGCTGTTGAGCGTGTAAGGAACCCTACTATGATAAACAACGAACGTTTTCTTTACAATTGAAAATGGCAAACTGCACTCCCCCGTCGAATGAACATTTTGAACTCCGTGGTATAAGGTTGAAATAAGGGGAGTTAAAATATGCCGGGAGTAATATGACCAGCTTTTGCTTGAAGGTAACGCGACTAAAGCTTCAGTTAAACGGTGGGAGAGTCAGAAACTGGGGCCGATTATCTTTCTCACATACGCAATGTGTATATATGACAGGATCTTAGTGTTTTAATCGGTCAATCATCATTTTTCCAGGGTCCACTCTGTCTGGAACCCAATTTTAAAGGTTTCGTTGGGACTCGATATTTTAGCGAACTGACCCCGATATTTGTTGATTGCATGAAGCACTACGGAGGGCCTTACAATCATCAGGAAAAATCCCTATTTGGTTATAGCACTTTCTGACTGGAACTAAAGTTGGAGGCGTCATTGAAACTTGACAGTGGGGAGCTAACCCCGATATTTGAGCTGATGAACTTGATAAGTGAGCAACGTAGTGTACTATTCATAACAACAGAAAATGATCTGATCTTCTTCTGGTCACAATAGAGTGGTAACTTAGTAAACGCGCAAGTGAGCGTCGACACTTCTATTGTCTAATACTTCCAAAAGTCTGAAGAGCCTGCAATTGAATTGACTAAACATAATTCACCCGAACAAACCTTACAAGAAAACTTTTATGCAAATTTCAGATTTGTCTTGCTCTAACATGAAAACTAGATAAAATACAACCATCTGATATTCATTCTTAGCTTCAGTACATCAATATCACGCCTCGATATTTAAATTAAAGATCAACTTTATATTAAACACCAGTTGGTTACCGTATTTATTTGACGATAAAAGCTTGCGACAAAACGTTGCTTGATAACATTGTAAAATTTAAAAAACGATAAACGCTATAGAAAGCTAAAATCGACGACGTTTCGACGTTAACATAACGTCATTATCAAGTCAAGAATGTATAAAAATAAGTTCTATAAATACTAAAAACGAACAATAAGAGAAAATAATTTACGGGTGAAACAAAAATTTTAGCACGTATGGAGTCCGTTTGCACGTTCAGATTAGGTTTGAATTTCTTAATATAAAGCATTTCAAATACTAAACAATCAAATTTGCTTTGACATTTTCTCAGAATCTTAAAATGACTATCATTCAAACGATCCCTCCTACCATGCGCTTCATGAAAATGCTTGCCAATTGCCGAATTTTTGTGTTCAGCGACACGTTGAAAAAGGTGTCCGGCCGTATAGCCGACATAATCTGCATCGCACAGATTACGTACAAAATGATAAAAAACGCATCGCTGATTAACAATTGATGGCTTGGGTTCTTTAGGTTTAAGGTCTTGTTGTAATTTCTTGCTTACAAAAACTGGCTGCAAAACGAGGCCAATCTTATTACTGAGACTAGGTTTACACTAGAGGAGAGTTTTCCGGATTCGTAAATGTTTCAGGATTTATCAATTTTGGAGTATTCGAATTCGTAGGCGTTTACACTGAAAGGATATTCGGATTCCTGACAGTTTACACACAACGACAACTCCGGGAACATTCGAAATGGAATGGTTACCAAGCCCAGTGTTGTTTCGTCGTTCGATCGACAAAGTGAAAATGCCTCCCCCAAAAAAAGCTAGAGTAGACCCAGATGCCACTGAGGCAAATTTGAGTTGGACAGATGCCAAGCAGTCTACGTCGTCGGCGATTAAGTGTGGGTGACGTTAAACTTCCTTGCAATAATAATTTGCGTTTCTTCAGAAATACTGCGGTACACATGATAACATTTATCGCCTGAACCTGCAACAAGATTAGGCAACCGGAGACCGCCAGCAATGTTAGCAATAGATCCATTTTGGTTTCACCGCAAACTCAAAAGATTGCAGGTGGAAATAATATCCGGATTCGAGAAAAAGAGCGGTTACACGACAAAACTTTCCGGATTCAAAAGTTATCGGATTCAAAGTTCCCACTTTAAATTCCGGATTCAAAATCTCCGGAGACACGACGAAACAGGGAAGTTTTTATTTCGGATTCGTCCACTTTCGTGTAAACGGCAGGATGACTCCTGTACTAAAACGTTTCGGATTCATCACGAATCCGGAACAATTTCCTCTAGTGTAAACCTAGTCTGAGAACACACAGCTGTCTCCGAACAGAATTAGCTGAAACCTGATCTTTGAATGGTAGATAAATTCTGACTATATTGCTCTCGTCAGCATTTCTCTCCGCTGTGCCTACAGAAGATTTGGCAAGAGTACCATATAACCCCATACATCAATTATGCATTCAGTCTTTGTTTTATGAAAACAATAGTGATAAAAATGGAGCGCAATTTGGCGCATTCTTCATTAAAAGCCTCCTTTGTGGAGGATAGCGCATAAGCGCGATGTAACATTGTCTTTAATAAAGAGTCTTGGCCCTCTAATGGCGAACGTCTTCATGTGCCACCTCGAAGAGAAACTCACACGTGATGGCTTGATGCCTCATTTGTACAGAAGATACGTTGATGATACTCTTGCAAGAATGTCAGATACTGATGCTGCCACCAAGTTTCTTATTTACCTTCATTTAACTTATTTAACTTATTTTTCTTCATTCTTGACTTGATAATGACGTTATGTTAACGTCGAAACGTCGTCGATTTTAGCTTTCTATTGCTTTTTATCGTTTCTAAATTTTACAATGTTATCAAGCAACGTTTTGTCGCACCTTTTTATCGTCAAATGTTATTCCAAGTCACTTCTTCTACGAACCGTATTTATACAAACGAAATTGAAAGTTAATATAAAAAGCTCGAGTTTAAAAAATATCTTTAACATTTTGATGGGATCTAAGCGTCACTCTTAACGATGAAGTAGGAGCTATGAGGGATTTTGTTTACTTGTCGATAGTGTGCTTGTCTTCCCTTCGATTCAATAACTAAGGCAGGTTTGTTATGTGAGCTTTTGTAAACAACACGAGCATTCTAAGTTCCGTAGCAACACTTTGCAGCACTTCGCTACACGGCTTACGAGGAAACAATCCAAGTTTAAGGCGCATAGGAAATGTTGATCACAACTTAAGCCCAGTCAGTTAGAGAAGTGATAAGTGTGAATATGGGTGAGAATAAGGAACTAGAATAACTGAAACAATTGAAATTCCAACGAGTCGAGGCACAACCCTACTCCGACAATTGGGATATGGACGACGCAGACGATAACAACAAGTAATTTAAACTTTCTTTAGTTGTTCCCCCGATTGCTTTTGACTTTAGACATGTTCCCGGAATGTAACGATGCGATATTCAATTGAACGAAGCGACTTAATATGGGAAAATCTGGCCTGATTCCGTGTGCTAGTAGAACTCTGTGAGCGTTTTAGATCTAGAATTTACAGTGTAGTCGATAAAACTAATTTCCAAATGCAACATTTTTTCTTGTACTCTCTGCTTCTGACAACATCGTTTTCGCCCTGTGCTGTACGTCTCCGCTTCCTGGGAGGCCCTGCTTGTTGTAATTCTTCATTTTCGTCACTTTCTTCAGCCTCAGAGTCAGTCTGATAAAAGTCTGAGTCAATTTCCTCGTCAGAGTCAGTCTGATAAAAGTCTGAGTCAATTTCCTCGTCAGACTCTCGCTCTAAATATGCCGTGCCTATAGCTACAGAAGTCAATGGCATTTCATCTTCGTCTACGAACACTAAATCCACGTTTTGAGAAGTCTCTGCAGCCGAATTTACTACAAATTCACTTCCAGAAGTTGAAGCCATTACTGATCAGCTGTTCCTGAACTTCGCGCGAAAACTCGAACAGAAAAGAATCGCAATTTTTTCGGTCAAAAGCAGGCAAATTCACATGAAAAACACCGAAGAAACCGACAAAAATCGCCAGGCTTCAAATGAGGCAGAGGGGGGCTATTGCAATCAAGTATTTCACCCCTAGCGGGCTCAGCATCGGTCAGCCGCATTTATCGTCACACATATGTGACGTTAGGACGAAAAGGGTTAAGAAAGGGGAATCCCCGAATTCAGTTGTACCTCAAAAATTTGCATATTTTCATCAATTGCTTCTGAATTTGAAATGAACTTGAACTCGTAGCAGGTAAATAAGACAAGTGTAGTGAGGCATTAAAGAAAAAATGAAACACAGGCCCTTGGACCTAAGAAGATCATATGCATCATGTACGATTATCGATTGCTTGTATGTACGAATGTCGATTGTGCGTATATATGATTGTTGATTACTTGAGTTTTTAAACTGTTTGATCTAAAGTCAACTACGTATTTTGTTAAAATGTTCCATAATTGAGTTTTACACAATTTACAACACCAAACATTCTAGTCGGATTCTCGTCCGTGTTCACATCTTCTTTTTTCAAACCAGAAGGTCATCTGCCACATACTCTGTGCACTGAACTGGGGTTGTACCTAACAAAAAGAAAAGGAGCAAATGTGTGAAGTGCATAAAAGTTTCATTGAAAATGTTGCACGAATTCATTCCGTAACTTATTGAGAATTAGAAATTACTGATACATAAAGTTGCATATGGTAGTTTGGTCAGAGAGAAATCGAAAAAATTAATCTTTGGGTATCTCAAGTCTTTAACTTGAAAAATTAATCTCTCCCTCAGATCAAAACGATTCGTAGTTATGTACCAAACTGACGTGCTCCTACCTTCAGGCCAATGATGTTCAACAGGATCTGGTTTGTTCTGATTATTCGGCACGAGGATATACCGGCATAACGAAAAAAATAACGAGGAGCTCAACTGTACGATTGCCAAGGAGCATCGAGTTATCATTCTGAAAACGTGACGATGAATGAGCATTATTCTCTTCTGACGAAAATGGCAAGGGTAGTTTCTGTCTTTCTTCTGTTGCAGTTCAAGTGATGCTCTCTTCTGGTAAACTGTAGAGATGTGTGGTCAGTCACAGAACGGATGTCTGTTTTGTGCTGGGTCACTTGTTGTGATATAGCGCATGCGTAATTTGCTACTCCGGTTCCACCTTTTAACTAGTTTTGTTTTTTGTTTCGCAGTTGAATGATTTTAGTTCACATTTTTATTCGCTGAATTCGGTATTTGCTTCCCTTGTTTCTTATTTCTCCATTCTTTTATCTGTCTGTTTCTTTCTTCTGGAGTGTTTTTCGTGTTTTGATAACTCGCTCCTTTCGTTTTTCTTCATGTTCAAAATCCTTCACAAATTCCGTCAAAATTATGTAGCTAATTGATCTATTTTCGAAACACAAATGACCTCGAGATCGGTGTAATAGTATAAAACAAAGGCTTGTTGATGTGCAGGAAATCAATGCTAGTTGCTCTTGCCATTTCTGTTTGGCATTAGCTGTAAATATCATCAAACCTGCAAGGCTTTTTCAACTAGGAAAACTAGTTACTATAGTACGTTAACGAATCACTGAAATGTCATAATATAAAGCAATAATATTACATACACTCAGATCTTCCTTCTTCTGCAGCTAAGTCATTTGACGATCTGTTTCTCCGGTTGGTTTCACTGTTTTCAGTTTTGTAGTGAAACACCATTTACTGCAGTCGATTCTGATCACAGTCTAACACGTTGGCTGTAAATAGGGAACGTAACAAAATTATTTTTGTTGCCGTATTTCATCAGCATTTCTTTAATTTTGCACAGACAGCGATTCTGTTGTCTATCAATAATGTGCAAGTATTACATAGTCGATCGCAATGTCTCTCTTATATAACAGCGTCTCCGAGGATTTTACGGCTAACGGTTACAATTTTGGTCAATATACGGCCAACGGTTAAATCAGTCAATTTTTACGCGTAACGGCTAAATTTTTTGGCCGTTAAACGGCTTTCGGTCAACCCCTAACCCTAACTAAGTACTAGAGACCTGGAATTGCCAACGAATTTGTTTCTGAAATAAAAGACATTGGAGGTGACACCTAAGCTCTAATTACTATGATAATTCAGTTGCTCTGACACCATTTGGAGTATTGATTCAAAACCAGTAGGATGAAGTATTTTTAGATAGAAAGATCCTAGTTAAAAACTCTGCGCCGGAGCTCCTTTGCGGTATATTGAATCAATGTGCGAACATATATATTTTGTAATTTCCCAGGATTTTCGGAGCGTGTCTCAGAGGCTGCCTCTATGAATGCCTTCTCCTTCCATACCGGGTCTCTCAGACAGTGGCTGTTTTGAAGAAATTATCAGTGAAAAGAAATTTAATTATATTTGTGTCAGATTCGAAGCCAGCCTCGTCGTATTCTAGTTTTTCGAGTCACGCCATGTCATGTTAGACAGTTACATTTTAAATCTGATGGAGTCTACCCATGAAAGTAGCAGGTTTGCACAAGTTGATGCGACAAAGGCTTCTACTCAGCCAAAATATGTAAATAATTTTGAATCAGGTGAGACCTGTAGCGTTAATTTTAAATATAACGATGTAATCATCCTCTGTTTATATATTCTCAACTTAATGTTTTGACGTGCTTCTTGCTGCACATTCAACGGGTTGTTGCCGTATTAATAAGGTAGCCATTGCAGTTGGTTGGGAAGAGGTTTGATTCTTATTTATGCTTAAAGTAGATTGCTTTTTACCTGCCTAAAGTGTTTCAAGAGACTAGACTTCTGTGGTATTTACACCGCGATATATTTGAATATGGATCATGAACTTCAAGTATATATAAATAGGGGCGAGAAGCGATAAGAGAATTATATTACTTTACTTACACTTATAAGAAATGGCCCACGGAACTAATGAAGTAAGGAATCTAGAGTACAGCATCTCAAGGCATATTCTGACTGATGACTTAACGCGATGAATATCATTATTGTGCGTCGGATTAAGGGAGTTCCGTTATTACAAATTTGGCTGGTAGATATTTCTCGTCTATTCGTGCTTACTGCTCGCTTTATCCAGTTTTTAACGACATCGATATCGGGAAGGGGAAGCGTGGGTCAATGAAGTTAAAGAGGCCGGGTACGGGGGGCTGTAAAGTTTTTCTTGACTCGATGTTAGTGATATTAAATACGGACATTATTCACTTTTTTTCTGAGTGGACCAAAATTGCTGTTTTTCTGGGACATTCTATTTGGAGAACTTACATTTTTTTTCGAAGAGTAACTTCTAATGATAACATTTTGCTAACTTTGTTGATGACCCAGACTCAACAAAGTATCCTACAGTTATGATCCGGCCGTGAGAGTAGCAGAGCTACTGAGAAGCGTCTATATTGAAAAAAGATATCGGGAACCCATCAAGCCGTGAGAGCTTCACAGTTCTATGATGCAAACTTTACACTCCCATACTCGCGTTTGATCAAAATTTAAGGAAAGTCAGTTAAAGCGCAGCATCACTTTTACGCTCGGCTATAAATATCCATTTGCGAGGTAGATTGCCAAAAACGTAAACAAGGAGGCAAGTATAGTATTAAGCACTTAAAATAAACATTAAAAAAAACAGCAACAAAAACAAGAAAAGACTGGAAGAGCCCCACAATGAAAAAAAGTTCTCAGCCTATGCATGTTTCCCTCCAAAGCCATGACCATATTTTATATCAGTTGAGCGATTTACACTTGCTATTCAGTAGCTCAATTCCCGGGCCTTTTGCAAAGTGCTGCGATGTAAAGCCTTGCAATTTAATTTACAAAGCTAAATAAATATATATTTTTGCCACTGTTCGAGGAAGCATGCAGCTTAGAATATTCCTTCTGCCGGAATTGAGATGTAACGCAAACTTGTTGTTGTAAAAGACAAACTGATGCTTCAGTACTGACTTGTCCCAGAGAAAAATTGAAAAGCAATTTTGTATAGTAGTTTCTTTATAGGATAGTGATACAATTACGCACCGAAGTGGGGAAATTAACCATATTGGGACCACTGAGTCGGGATGGAACGCGGAGTTATAGAAGGTATTATGTATACTGCGCTGAGACATCACTTGAGACGAATACGACGCGGTCGATAACGAATGACAACTCTGAAGTAATCATGACTGAGAGTCACAGAGCGGTGTGAATGAAAAAAGGATTCATCTTTCGACCTTCTCGTTACTTCCAAGTAGACGGGTTTAAATCTTATTTCAGTAACGTTTTGAACAACTCTGTAGGGTAAAATATTTCCCTATACCGGTTGTGGACGTTTCATTGTTTTGTTTATGAGTCAGGGTCACGGTAGTTTTCCGGTTTTGCATTACAATCTTATGCAAATTTTCGTAAGGAATCAACTACGGATGTAGAGTCGTTTTTCAGTTTCAATACTCGCTTTAGCCGAAGCGTGCTTTTATGTCGTCTGCAAACAGTAAATCTTTTAAATTGGGGAAATTTTTCACCATAGAATGAATGGCAGAAGCTTATCCAGTGCATTTTATGTGTTTCTTATGTATAACGATGAGACAGTAGACGTAGGAGGGGAATTAACCCTTATGTGATTTTTGCGAATTTTCCCGTGAGTGACAAGAAATCGACCGCCAAACCTTGATTTGCTGAGACTTCATTTCGAGGCGGTAACTCCGCAAGAGGAGTTGAAGAATCGAGACCAGAGAATTAAAGAAACCTTCGCCCACGTCTGTGGGCCATTTTGCGAGAAGTTTGTTTCTCGAAGGGTTTATACTTCTGAAGCAGCTAACGATGAATTGGCGTAATTAATTTTAGGAGTTTCATGTCATGTCATGTGCTACTGAATCCTTAGTCGAACGCTGTGCTGGACGATGTATTTTATACACAAGCACACATGGCTGAAGTTTACTTGCTATTCCTTTTAAAATCCTCAAAAATAAAGCTTGTATTGGGGTAATTAAGTTAACTCCTAGGTTACTGAGAATTTGACCACAAGGCGATCTTAATGGACGTTTTTCAGCCCGCGTTTTGGACCCATTCTAATAGCACTCTTCCAGCGTTATTGCGCACTCTACATTTTCTCTAAGATTTCCCATCTTGATACAATGCAATTTTTTTATGTTGAATGGTTCATAGCTAGGAGATAAAGGCCGGCCTCACCTTCGTGTTCTTTCTCTCTTCTAAAGCTCAGCCTGATCACGTCAGCAAGTTACAGAGAATTGTTCCAGTAGGTGTACAGTGTCTCATAATTTGAATTCGGCGCTCATTTGGTTACAACCAATCACCATAAAGCACAGGAAGCCCACACAAGCGGCGTGTCTGGTCGTTTGTTCGAAATATAAAGAAATGTATGGGAGAATATTGAAGAGTCATAATATCGTAAACTTATATCAGGAATGTCTATGTTAGGCTCAAAATAAATGTAAGCCTACCTCACTTGCTGTCTATTGTTGTTTCTGTGGTTATAAATGGCGAATTTGAGCGATTTGGTAGATTTTGTGGAGACAAGGGTGGAAAGCTCATTTTCGACCGCTCCAGCGCGAAGCCCATTTTCACCCAGAAATTAGAATCACCCGGCTTCCAAATCAAACACCAGATAAACCAAAAGGTTGACGCTTCTTCTCGTGCCATTCAATCGAAGATCGAGAAATGCAGCTTTCCAAGCGATCAGCATCCGCGGCATTCGCTCCGACGAAGGGCTAACGCTCGAAACGTCAGCTTTTGTAATCGTTACGGTGGCCAATTTACCATTTCAACTTTGTTGATATATCCACATTATTCCGCGGCACAGAATTGGTGTGCCAGCGGACAACCGTCACGCTGTTTGCTCCACGCTGATTGGATGATGGTAAACAATGCCCTGTTTCAAATGCCTCATGTGAGAGGGGAGTCAGGGGCATATTCGCGCCGGCAATTCATCTACCTGACTAGCCTGGTGTGAGGTTTATACCGCGGTGCCGATCGCTTGGAAAGCTGCATTTCTCGAAAGTTTTTTGGCGGTTAGCGCTTGGATTTTGAATGGATCTTCGATTGAATGACACGAGAAGAAGCGTCAACCTTTTAGTTTATCTGGTGTTTGATTTGAAAGCCGGACGATTCTAATTTCTGGGTGAAAATCGGCTTCGCGCTGGAGCGGTCGAAAACGAGCTTTCCATCCTTGTCTCCTTCTTATACAGTAAAGTAACACTTAACGCAAAGTCTACCAAATCGCTCAAATTCGCCACTTAGAACCACAGAAATGACAATAGACAGCAAGTGTTTGAAGTCTTTATTCAACAGCTAAACCAGAAACCCGAAGGAAGAGAGTAACATGCAAATACCGAGTTCCTTTTAAATACACGATCAACTAATTAACATATCACGAGCTTATGCACGACCTAAGGGAGTTAACACCACACCTTCGAGCAGGCATTTACATATCGTAACATCCTCCCTTAAACGAAAAAAGAGAATAAAAAATTAAAATGAAAATAAGAATTAATAAAATAAAGTGTTCACTTATAGGTCCCTCTTAGAGTCACAAAGTCCTTGAACCGACTTTGTGGCCTCACCAGTCTCACTCTTCTCGTACGTACACCGCACTCACCGTCCGTCGCCTGTTGGCTGGTGGTCGCATCTATGGGTGTTGTGCGCTTTTTACTTTGCTGCTCCACTTGTTGTCTGGAGGGCGGGCCTCTACTGGTTGCGGATGTTGCGTTGTTCTCAGTCACGGGCTGGCTGATCAACGGCGTGGTGTTTTTCTTGTTCACGGGTTGGTTGATCGACGGTGTTGTGTTATTCTCAGTCACGGGCCGGTTAATCAACGGTTTCGTGTTGTTCTCCACGGTAGGCTGGTCACTGGACATTTCCTCAGCCAGTGAGCTATCGGATCCCGCAGCGCGTTTCAGATGCCTGCGATTCCTAATATAGAGCTGACCTCCCGATTCTACCACATAGGACCTTCTTCCAAGTGGTTTCACAACTTTCGCTTTCTTTCATTTCCTCTCACCCAGTCGAAAGGGCTGCATCCGAACAACGTCATTCGTTTCAAGATCAGATAGGTCTTTCGCTGATCTGTATTAATAAAACTTCTGCTTCAACTTCCTCAGCCTATCCTTCTCTAAGACGCCCTCGGCTAAACTAGGCTTCAGTAGGTTCAGTGCCAGAAGTAGGGAGATTTGTCTTTGTTCTTCTACTTAATAGGCGCTGGGTAGGGCTGGTACCAAAGACTTCCTGTGGGGCGTTGCGATGAGCCAGAAGCGCCAAGTAGGGGTCAGTTCCGGATTCTGCAGATTTTTTGAGGATTCTTTGTACCTCCTTGACTGCAGACTCAACCTTGCCGTTGGATTGATGATGGTAGGGACTCGTGGTCACATGCTTGAACCCGTACTTTCTGGTGAAGGCTTTAAATTCTCTACTGGTATACTGTGAACCACAGTCTGATATGACTTCGTCGGGAATGCCATATCGAGCCATGTGCGCCTTCAGCTTCTTAACAACAGTAGTGGCCTTCAGGTCATACAGCCTGTCAACTTCGAAGAAAATCGAGAAATAATCTACTGTCACCATGTAACTCTTGTGGTCCAGCTCAAACAGGTCTGTTGAAATTTTCGCCCAAGGGCGATCTGGAACGTCATGGCTGATAAGCGTCTCCCTCTGCTGTCTCGTACTAAATGTAGCACAGGTTTCGCACCTGGAAGTGAAATCTTTTACGTCCCTCTTCGTCTTTGGCCAGTAAATTGTTTCTCTAGCGCGTCTTAGGGTCGATTCTATCCCTTGATGACTAGAGTGTGGCGCCGGGAGCACACGCTTCCGAAGGGTCTTAGGGATTACAAGCCCGTCTCCCCTAAAGAGCAATCCATCTTGAACCACCAATTCATCACGGCTATCATAGTACATTGCCACTGCTGGAGTCAGATTTCTCTTGTCCGCTGGCCATCCGGACCGTACTACAGCCATCACAGCTTGAAGAACGTCATCTTTCTTAGTCTCGGCACGGAACGTTTCTGCCTCGTGCTCATTCACTAGGAGGTGATTTATTTCTTGAATGTCTTGTTCGACTTCCTATCCCTCTTCAAAGGCTGACCTGGTTAGCAGGACATGCTCCTGGTGCTCTCTCGTGGTTCCGGTCAACTTGGGAAAATGCCGACTTAGGGTATCTGCGAGGTGTAGCTCCTTTCCCTTCTTGTATCGCACGTCTAGGTCGTAGCGCTGCAGCCTCAAAATAATTTTCCGTAATCTTTTGGGGGAAGACACTAGTGGCTTAGTAAATATCGTTTCCAAAGGCTTGTGGTCGGACTATACAATCACTTGCCTCCCATAGGTGTACTGGTGAAACCTTTCAGTTGCAAACACAATAGCAAGAAGCTCTTTTTCTATCTGAGCATAATTATTTTCGGCTGGGGTTAGGGCCCTGCTTGCATATGCCAGTGGTCTACCATCCTGGAGTAACGCGTCTCCAAGACCCCCGTTACTTGCATCACATTGAATGACTAGATCCTTCTGTACATCGCTCATAGTATTTTAGTACCGGTGAAGCTGTCACAATCTCCTTGATCCTATCAAATGCTCTCTCATGGACTTTGTCCCACGTAAACTCTACTTCCTTCCTTGTGAGCAGCCTGAGAGGCTCTGACACTTCGGACAGACTCGGCAGGAACTTTGCTAGGTAATTTACGGTACCCATAATGCGCTAGACACCAGATACATC
This sequence comes from Stylophora pistillata, assembly GCF_964205215.1. Classification (NCBI taxonomy): domain Eukaryota; kingdom Metazoa; phylum Cnidaria; class Anthozoa; order Scleractinia; family Pocilloporidae; genus Stylophora; species Stylophora pistillata. The sequence goes on along the minus strand of NC_142522.1, from coordinate 9,463,693 downwards.
CGTCGGCCTCTCCATGTTGAGCGCTGCACCAACTTTGGACGGGTCTGCTTTCAGTCCCTCTGAGGTTAGTAAATGGCCAATGTAGGGCACCTCTGTTTGCTTAAATGCTACCTTCTGCCTGTTTAACTTAATTTTGCGCTCACGGCATCTTTCCAACAGTTTCTTTATCTTGAGATCATGATCTGTTATCGCCTCCTGCATCGTGCCTACAGCACCGGCTACAAGGATGTCATCTGCTATCGTATACACTCCATCCAGGCCTTCAACTGCCTCATGTAGACGTAGTTGGAATATCTCACTAGCAGGCGAATTTCCAAAGGGCATTCGATTCCATTTGTATCTGCCGAAGGGTGTGGCAAACGCTGTGAGCAAAGGACTCTCTTCCATAAGCTTTATCTGCCAGTAACCATCCTTGCAATCCACTTTTGTAAAAATCTTGGCTTTGCCAAACTCAGGTAGGATGTCTTCAATCACTGGCATTGGAAAATGGCATCTCTTTAGTGCTTTGTTGAGGGGCTTGGGGTCTAGGAAAACGCGGAGCTTGCCATTGGTTTTCCTTGCAATTACCATAGAGTTCACCCATTCAGTAGGTCTCTCTACTTTCTCTAGGATCCCTTTAGCTTCAAGCTCATCTAGGTATTCTTTCAGTGGTTTCCTCATGGTTTCGGGAACTCTTCTTAATGGCTGCTGAACAGGCCTAACATCTTTATCAACTTCAAGCTGCAACTGGTTTCCAAGATTGCCAGACCTTCAAACACGTCTTTGAACTCCGAGAAAATTTGTTCAAGACCAACCCCTCTAAACATTTGGTTACTTGCCACATTAATGTCCGCTGTAGGCGCATGTTCAGCTGCTTCTAGACTTGGAGACTGAATCTTGTCATTCCTGACGGTGATTAACTGCATGTGTTGGGCAATTCTGCTTCCGATCAGGTTGACACAGCGCTCATCTTCTACTATGGTAAAGGTTACTATGAACTTTCTCTTATCCACGGGGTTCGTCAATTGAACCTTAAATTTCCCCAGTGGCCTGAGGTAGAGGCATTATACATCTTGAGGACTTGATTGGTTGGCATGATGGCATTCATATTTAGTTCCCTTGATGGCACTCAGCTTGAGAACATCGCACGTTGCCCCAGTGTTCACTTGAAAATCAACTTCCGCTCCACCCTTGATCCTCATTGCTGTATTGATCTTAGAAGGAGCGGCAGTATGTACGGCGTGCTCTGACTCAACTTCCGGAGCTAATTGAACCGTAAATAAGGATTCACCGGAGTAATTAGAGCACTCTCCTACCACTGTGTTAACCGGTCTGCGGGGGTCAGGCTTTTTTTTTCGTCCACGCTGCATACAAACTTTTGCAAAATGATTGCTTCTTCCACACTTTCCGCATGTTCTGCCATAAGCAGGGCATTTTTCTCGCTTGAGCTCGTGAGTTCCGCTGCAATATTTGCACTTTTTCGCATCTTTTGAGTTACGCACTCGCATTCCTTGCATGTCCCTTGTGCACAAAGCAGTTGAGCACCGTTTGGGAACTAACCGCGCAATTCCGTAATCCTTGGGTGACCTTACTTCAATCGTCCTGGTCGATATAGCGGCATTATCGTTACGAAGTCAGCCCCCCTTGGATGAATGATGAAATTTTGAAATTGATACGTGAAAGAGATGGTCTGCTGAAAATAGTGCGTCGTACAAACCTTTCAATCGACTGGTCTTTTTACACTCGTGCAAAATGCAAAACATCAAATTTGATAAAACATGCTTTCTTCCAGGAAACAATAGACAAGAACAAAGGGAACCCCAAAGGAATCTGGAAGGCGCTAAAGACTTTAAGCGGTGTTAAGAAAGACCGAGTTACCATCAGACAACTAATTACGGAGCAAGGCGCCATAACAGATAAACAAGAAATTGCTGAATATATGAATGACGCTTTTATCAACATTGCTTCTCAGATTATCTCTGGTAATCAGTGCATCGTAGATTTAGATCTTGATGATGTGGCTCTCCATGAGTTTGTAAAGTCAGAGTCAGGAAACTAGTCCTTTGAAATACCACCTCTTACTGAGGGACAGATGCTTGGTCTCATTAACAAGGTCCCTCCAAATAAGGCGATTGGATGTGACGGCCTTAGTGCGAAGGTTCTCAAGTTAGCAGCTTCTGTTCTCACCCATCCCCTTTGTCGCCTTATGATTCTTTCCATATCTACTGGCTCCTTTCCATCAACATGGAAAACCGCTCAAGTCACTCCCTTGTTCAAAAATGGCTTTCATGAGGACACAAGCAACTACCGACCAATTTCTGTTTCACCTGTTCTCTCGAAGATACTTGAACGACACGTTTCAACATCCCTTTGCAAATACCTACATAGCTACGATTTGGTATACAACCTTCAGTCAGCTTTTCGACCAAGTCATTCTACGGAAACGGCACTCAGTTAAATTAACTGATGAACTGCTCTTTAATATGGATAATGATATGGTCAATGGCTTAGCTTTTGTTGATTTTACAAAGGCCTTCGATATGATAAATCATGAGCTTTTACTTAAGAAGCTATCTATTTATGGGGCCAATGATTTATCACTTAAGTGGTTTGGGTCATATCTTACCCGAAGGGAATAATATGTACGTATAAATGGCTGCTGTTCCACCAGTAAACAGTTGTTACAAGGAGTGCCTCAAGCTTCGATCTTAGGGCCTATTCTCTTCCAATTGCTTGTGAACTACATGCCTTTAAGTGTACGTGATTTAACACTAGACGTTTATACTGATGATGATGCTTTATCAAAAACCTCTAGAGGGTAAAATGACCCTCATCTGACACAGGCTCTCAATCAAGATCTCAAACGTTTAGATGCGTGGTCGGCACGAAACGATATTTTCATTAACTTTCAGAAAAACAAGTCCATGCTGGTAACAGCGAAGCGTTTGCGGAACCTTGTCTCCTCTACCACAATAGCTATTAACTTAAATGGAAGAAACATTCAGCATGTAACTGATTTCAAACTTTTAGGGGTAACGTTAGATCACGATCTTTCATTTAATCGCCAGATCGAGGATGTCATAGACTTGGAGACGACTCGAAACTTCTTTGTTGCATTGACATCGCGAGTCCGCCATCTTGGAACACGTGCGAAGGGATATTTTGGTACAGACCTGACTCGATATCCCAATTCTGTCTCTACATTTAATATCTCAAGATTGGTACAATGTGGAGACATCGAAATAAACCCTGGACCAGAACAGTCATTATCTCCGGGATTATCCACAACTCGCAAAAAACCTCTTTGGAAGTGCCCTTGTGATGTATGTACGAAGTCTGTTCGCTCCAATCAGAAAGGGATTCTCTGCGATGGTTGTAACAAATGGTTCCACCTAAAGTGCATTACCATGGATCTACAGGCTTATATTGACTTGGGGTCTTCTGATGAGCAGTGGTTCTGTGACAAAAATTGTGGGTGGCCTTTTAACTTCACTGATTCATTCTTTGAGTCGTCCTTCTCAACTGGGCAGAATGTAAGCTTAAGCTCTGATGTCTCTGCGGAATCTTCCCCTCACTCTGCTAATGGCTTCTCCAAGTGCTTATTATTAAATACGAGGAGTATTCGAAACAAGATCAACGACCTAAATGCTTTGTTATTAATGGACTCCTTTGACATTGTTGCCTTGACGGAGACTTGGTTAGACAATGAATTTGATGACCGTGATCTACATCTTGAGGGTTATAGTATCCTTCGTCGGGATAGACGTGGTAGGCGTGGTGGAGGAGTGTTGCTCGCAACTAAATCACACCTGCCATGTGTACGGAGATACGATCTTGAGGTAAATGCGGAGATGCTAGCCTGTGAATTAAAGACCAGTAATACACGATGTCTATTATTTGCAGTTTTTTACAGACCACCAGACGCTGAAGAGACGTTCTTGGATGAATTCAGGAGATTTCTCAATAAAGCTTCTGGTACAGGAATCGCTGATTTAATTATCACTGGCGATTTTAATTTTCCCTGTGTCGATTGGTCTACTGGATCACCAACTATTTTAGACAATTTGACTGAAACTTTTTGTGAAATCCTGGATGACCATTTTCTCACCCAAACAAACCCATATATCACTCGTCCCAGTGCCACTAATACCTTATCATCTGGTAACATCTTAGACCTTGTGTTGACGAATCATGAATCACTCATCGAAGGAACTACTGTGCACCCAAATGGATTTGATTCAGATCATTTCCCAGTCTGTTTCGCGATCAAGAAAAAGTTCAACAGGCCGAAAAACAGTCAAAGATTAGTTTACCGATATGATAAAGCTGACATTGATGGTCTAAGAAATACATTCTCTCACATTTTATGGGATTCCTACATATCCTGTGAGGATATTGACTCAGGTACGGCGAATTTCCAAGATCTTGTTCTCGCGGCAGTCAATCAACATGTACCAAAGATGAAGCTTAGACGCAAGCCAAGACCTCCATGGATAGATAAAGAGGTCTTAAAGTTAGTGAGGAAAAAGAAAGTCTTGTGGAAGCGTTTAAGGGCCAATGCTTCTCTTGAGGTGACAACAAAGTTTAAACTTCTTAGGAAACAGACCAAACGTCTTATCTCCTTTAAGTATTTCCAGTACTTAAAGTCTCTATCGGATAAGCTGAAGACTAATCCAAGGAAGTTTTGGTCTTTTCATTCTCTTAAGTCCAAGAGCAAGAGACTGCCAGAAGTAATAACTTACTCTGGCAAAGCCAGGTCTGCAAAAGATCCTGTGGAAAAAGCTTCCCTGTTCAATGAATTCTTCAGCTCCGTTTTCTCTACAAAAACATCAAACTCTGGCAGCTCTCATGTTGATGTGATTAATCCTAACTTATTGATGGATGTATTCACTTCGTACAGTGAAGTTAAGAATATCCTCTGCAACTTGGACATTAATAAAGCAACTGGAGTAGACGGCATTCCTGCGAGGATATTGAGGGAATGTGCAGAGGAGCTATCTTACCCATTGGTTCTACTGTTTAACTTGTCGTTCAGGTGTGGGAGAGTTCCTTCTTCATGGAAAAGAGCTAATGTCACTCCTGTGTTTAAATCAGATGCTAAAGATGTGGTAGAGAATTATCGATCTATATCCCTGTTATCGATTCCAAGTAAATGCCAAGAGAAGATTGTATATAATGCCATATATTCTCATGTGGCCCCTTTCCTGACAGATTGGCAACATGGTTTCATAAGGGGTCGCTCGTGTGCTACCCAGTTGGTATTAACACACCATCAGTGGACAAAGGCCTTGGATGATGGACTACAGGTGGATGTCGTGTTCTTAGATTTTTCTAAGGCATTTGACAGAGTATCACATGATATACTTCTTCTGAAGTTGTGTAATTTCGGCATCTCTGGTAGCCTACTAAGATGGTGCGAGGATTACTTGACCCACAGAGAGCAAAGGGTTGTTATTGAAGGACAGAGTTCTACCTGGTCTGTTATCCCATCTGGTGTACCACAGGGCTCCCTACTAGGGCCATTATTTTTTGTAATATTCATTAGTGATTTGCCGGATGTGGTTATGCCTGGAAACACAATCGCACTGTACGCAGATGATTGTAAAACATCAAGACTGATAAACTGTACATCAGACCAACATGATTTTCAATCTGACCTGAATAATCTACACATCTGGAGTCAGCGAAATCTAATGGATTTTAATGTAAAGAAATGCAAATTGATGCGTATCACGAAAAAAAGTATGCCTTTTCGTTCTGACCTTAAGCTGAATGAGAGCTCTCTGGAAGAAACATCTGAATTCTGTGATCTTGGATTAGTTACTAGTAACAAGTTGTCCTGGAATGCTCATGTTGATAAGATATCAAGCAAGGCTAACAAGATTCTTGGCCTTATTAAAAGGACATGCAAGGGTCTGAAAGATGTTAACATGTTAAGAAGGTTGTACTGTGCTTTGGTAAGGTCCCAATTGGAATACTGTACTATTGTCTGGTCACCCTTCACGGCTAGAAACATTAATAAATTGGAAAGGATTCAGCGAAGAGCCACCAAGTTTATTCTAAAAACTGATGATGATTACAACACTCGTAAAGAAAAACTGAACCTGTTATCTCTAGAGGACAGACGCTTCTTTTTTGACGTACTATTTTTTTATAGAGTTCTTAATGGGTATATTAATATAGATATATCCTCTTATATCCAATTTTATTCACATTCGGAAAGATACTCGTTGAGGGGTAAGGACGAACTTAAATTAAAAAAGAACTACGCGAGGACTGATACTTTTAGGTTTTGCTATTTTAATAGGATTGTCCACATGTGGAATGGGCTGCCACTATCGGTCCGTCAGGCTCCAAGTGTTTCTTGTTTTAAAAGGGGTGTAAGGGATTATTTGACTGCAAGATTTGATTGATTTTAGTTTGGATTTGTTTTTTTGTTAAAGGTGGTCTGCCGTGCATGGGGATTTATCTCTTTTGCGGACCATCCTTATGGCACCTTTCTTTTTACTCTTTTGTATTATTATCTATTAATGTAAGTAAGTAAGTAAGTAAGTAAGTTATATGTGTCATTAAATTGTAATAAATAAAATAAAATAAAAACACCTTCTGTCGGCTTATTTAACTCCTTAAAGTGGATTCCCTTTTAAGCTGAATCAGACGTAAACCAATGCACTTTAACCTACAAAAGGCTGAATGGCAAAACTCCTAAATATATAAATGATTTGCTGATCAGAAACTCAGACACACATAATAGATCAACCCGTTTCTGTAATCTTAACTTAAGTTGTCCTCAATATAAGACAAGTAAGAAAGGCGGTCGAACGTTTACTGTGAGAGAAACAAAGGAATGGAACAAACTAAGCGCGCACCTCAAACGGAGTACTAGGGTAAAAAACTTTAAGCGTTCCCTTTTCAAAATAATTTTAAATAATCAAATTCTTGCCTAATTATTCATGTAAATTTTAAAATCTGTATATAACCACATTTTATAATCTAATTTTGCGATGTATAAAGGCTTTTGTACTATTTTAATTACTATTAATATTGTTACAACTATTGCTATTAGTTTGTTTTTTTTGAGGGCCATTAGGTTATCAGTTTTCCACATTAAATAAAGTCTTACTTACCTACTTACTACTTACTTACTGTGAGGTCCCCTTGCACGGCTTCCTCCCATTCTTTTCAGTTTTTTAATCAGATGTACTCCTCTTATTGTTTTGTCTTACTTGAAATAACGGCTCTCAGCTAAGGAGCGCGCTGAAATTTTTGCTAGGAGTTTTTCAATCCGGATTTTAAAGGAATAAATATTCGAGTGAACGTAAATAATGGAACGAGAACAAACGGAAATCCAACAAAGAAAGTTTATCATGCTTTTATCCTTCTCTTATTACCGATGACATTTTCAGTGACACCTCAGTATCAAGGGGAAAAAGCCAACCATCAATAGCATGAACTTTACATTGGCATCCCGCAATAGTAGAGACTACTTTTTTTTCATACGGCACAGACAGTAATGTCTCCAGTTCTTCGCAATTAACTTTAGCACCTAGCTTATGAAATAACAAACTGTTGTAAACGAGATCCTATAACCTTTTTAGGGTCTCAGCTCTGTCGAGTTGCTAATTAGGTTGTACATGATGAACAACCTTACAGCAACAACCTCTCGACAGAAAACATGTCGCTAAGTTGGTGGAAATATAAATAGTGCCTTTCATTTGGATACAGAAATAACTTTATTTGCTCGGTAGTTACAACAGGCTTATTTTTCTCTTCTTGCAGTTCACGCGTTCGAGACCTTGTTTTGCTTTTTCAGACGTAATGCAACGGAAGCTTGCGTTTTCTGGCATCACGTCATAAACTCCATCCTCTGTACACCGAACAGGGATTTTCTCTGATCAAAAAAGAAAAACTTGTATCAATCACTCATTTCCAGTGAGGCTCAGTTTAAAACGAAAAAATTCCGATAAAACTTTTTCTTTAATTATGATTGCCACTAAAAGTGCATACTTGACACTCTATACTTATAAAAGCAAAATCACTTGTTTACGATACTGTACCACCGCACAGACAAAATCAATGCTTATGATATTTTCCTAGATATCTTAATTTAGTCTCTCTTACCTTCGCGCCAGAAATTTTCCGTAGTCTTTTTCCCTTGCCAACCTTCCATCATGAAGCATTTTTTCAGACGCCAAACGATCGAAATGCACCACCTCATCACTCCCAAACAACATCAAAAAAGTCTTCTTTGGCCTCGGCAAAGAAACGGCATGCTTTCTATAAAAACTGCCTGAATCAAAGTTCTGCCTAGGTGATATTACTTTGTATTTCCAGCGAAAATTAAACTTTTCCTTGTCATTACTTTCACCGAAGTTATCTCAGCGGTGGTGAACTGTGGTTTGAGGGCCTACTTTCTCAGGATGTGGCGTGGGACAAGTCATAAGTGTAATCCACTGAGAACTATTTAAAACTGGAGTGCGTTGTGTGACTTTGCTATCGCGTCTGATAAGTTTTCCATTCTAAAACGGCGTTGACATAATCGCTATGCTTTCCAAGTTGTCTTTCTTTATCCAGAGAAACTCCATATTCATCTTATTGAAATTCTTAACTCTGCCGAGGTCTTCACAGAATTGCAACCATCTTTGCAAAATACTTTTAAATTAATATGGTTTTGGGCTGGGAAGTGATCATAACAAAGAATTTTTTCCCGAAACCGAAAGTTTCACACCACTAAACAAAGCATCCTAAGCGTAGTAACTGATTTGCAATTTCACGTCGACCAGGCTTTGAAATAAAATTGTCTGAAACTAGTATTTCGTTTCAACACTACTGCTTCAAACGAACAGCATTAAATTTGGTCACAGGGGTAACAAAATACGTACATCATCTTGTAAAGGTATTAAAATGGAAAATGAAACTGCTTATTCAAGATGAAACGTCCTATTAGCAATAATTGCAATATAAAAACTTCTAGCTGCTCTTATAGGTCTTAAGGTTACTCTAAATGATAAACTAAGAGTAGCATCACCGGTACCAAAGATTTTGTTCAGTGTCTTATTTAGTACTGGTGTTAATAGACAGAATGAAATTTGTCGGATGCGTTGGGCGAAAACAGGACAATGGAAAAAAATTACTTCCGCGATGCAACTCTGATGGAGAAGACTCTCACTTTGGTTTGAAGCGCAAAGCATCGAAAATACTTTGTTTCGCTGCGCAAACCTTGTCGGTTTCCACAGTGTTATATTTTGTCACGGGTGGGAAAACCTGAAGACAATTTTGGGGTTACAAAATATGATTGTTATTTCAACGAGTCAGGACACTACATTCAGTTATTTCAGAGAATCCGGGTTTCACCTGGACTGCAATGGCTTACAATTCAAGACTTGAGGTTGTTGCTCGTTCGATCACAATCAAGTTTAAACATAACTCTGGAGTATCCTTGTGCGGTGTTGAGTGAACAAAACATTAATATAGGATGTGAGAGTCTAAAAGTCACATTCAGTTGATAATCGGACTTCACCAAATGCTTACGATTTATGGACCGTATTTTACACGCAGTTTAATGCTATCCCCGTTTAAAACCTTGTAAACAAAACTTTTACGCACATAATACTTTCGGATGCCTAAATTTTACTTACTTTTACGATTTGAACGCCATATTCCGTGCCGATCCAATTTCTTACAGGAGAAGCGGAACGTGAAAGAAAACCTGTCTTTGTTTTGCATCTGTCACTTCCCACCTGAACTGTCTCTTTAGGGAATTCCCCGAACCGCAACATAAATAATACAAGTCACGAGAACCAATCGAGGCATGGGAAGAAAGGGAGATTGAATTACTAGTTCTCCTGGACTGTTGTTACAAACCAGCTGTACACAGCATAATTAAACCGGAATTGCGAAAAGAGTAAGCTCTTGATTCACACACGTTGAGGAGTGAACAAAAATAACTGCAAAGCATTTGAAAAACAGTGGCGCGGTGTAGATCAAATGCGCAAACTTGGAAATTGGTATTGGCTGTAACTTCACGTACCGCAGTTGCAATATCAATAATAGACCCTTCCACGGTTTTATCGGCCATATTGGTTGGGGGTCAAACAAAACCTCGTTGCGTAGCAACGAGCCATAGAATCTCATATGATAAGAAGACGCGCACCGCTACCCTCGTTTAAATTTTTGCTTTGTTCAGGAACAAAAATTAATATTCATCGCTGAAAAAGAGAAGACATCAATAAAGGCGAGTGACTTTTTCTCCTCTCGGCGAAAAACCTTTTCTTTTCTGCGTTTTATGGGAACATTGAGATCGTTTTTCTTTGGAAGTGACCTCGTGCCGAGATAATGCCAGAAGGTCAGAGTACAGCTTTTCCGAATGACTTTTTGTATTTAAGTAACTTAATCGTGCAGAGGAAAAATTGAAATAAATGTGTTTACGTGCTCTTTAAACCTTTTCGTCCAGACAGGCTAACATACTCTTGAAAAACCAATAACTCGGCAAAGAGAAATCCCTGGTTCAATGGATTTTGGAGATAGGTGTTCTGTTGGCGGCTGTAACAACGATAGAGGAGATCCGAAAAAATGGGTCATCCACTCACATGCACAGAAGTTATCGTTCCACAAGCCCAAGCAATCATTAATTGAAGCATGGTCTCGACAGGTTCAGAAGGGAAGAAAATATTTCTCAGTAGGAAAGTCAAGGGAGAGTGTTGTCGTCTGCTCCAATCATTTTCGAGACGGGAAGCCTTCAGTAAGCAATCCAATAGCTACTCTTTTTTTGACTCCTTTTGAGCATTCAAATACTAAGTCACGCAAAAGGCAGCGATTATCAACATGGGTTGATAATAGTGATATCATCGCTGCAAGTGACGAATTGATGAATAGTGGAGACGATCCTCCAGGGTTAAAACTGTGTACAGCCTCTGCACAAATAACCAGAGATGCTCATGTTCGACTCTGTACTGGCATGCAAAATACAGATGCTTTCAGAACCTATTTGAGTACTTACTCCCAACATAAATCCTAAAATTTAAAACTACACGATATCGATGACTAAAAAACATATTCTAATTTCTCAACCGAAAGAAGTGCTTTTTAAAATGCCATTCTCGCACCATGGCGGCCACGAGGTCACCTTCAAACAACATATCAATCTGCCCATAAAACGCAGTGATAAAAAGGTACTTCGCCAAAAATTCGGCACTTACTTTCAGTAACGCCTTGACTATGTTCCCACTAGATTTGGAGACGAAAATAAGCGATTTTCCCTTTATAAAGTTACGATATTGAGCGAAGGTACCGACGCGCGTCGAATAATTACAAAAGAATATATAACACGTAATTTTTTAAGTACAGATTTTCTGAAGTAAGAACTTTTTTTGGAAAAAAATCAAACTTTGCCATGGTATAGTTACTAAGGTTAAAGCAAAGAATCGCCAACATCACCGAGCGGCTGTCTATGAACTAAGACTTACGGCTTAATCAACAATTTCAGTGACTCAATCGGCCATCACAATTTATATTTGTTTCAGTTAATTTCAAAACATTTTAATCGGTTTCTTTCAGCTTGTTACTAAACAGTAAAAAATGAGCATGTTGGCGTCTACTTTTGCAGTTATCAGTGGTGAACGGTACCCTAATATTATGATAACTCGCCCAAACAGCAGCACATATATCCCTCGAATGGTTAAGTAAACCATTTAAAAGTCGATTTATTTTTCAGAGAAGAAAACTTGTCAGCAGTATTTATGATTTCAATACAACTGTGCCACACAAAAAGGCAATGGAAATTTCCATGTAATACTCATTCACGTATACTTAACATTATCAATCATTATTAAACAAAATTGAACGGGTACATGGAAATTTCCATGTAATACCCATTTGTGCGTAAAAAAATAATTTCAAACACCTTTGGCCATTAAACGGGTCCATGGAATTTTCCATGTACATGCAATACTTACTCGCGTATACAAAACAGTATCAAACATTCTTAATCAAAACAGGTACATAGAAATTTCCATGTAATACTCATTTACGTATACAAACAGTATCAATCATTCAGAACCAATTTAAACAGGTACAAGGAAATTTTCATGTAATACTTATACGATTTCATTGTGCCGGATAGTGTCTCACCAAAATGATCTATGGAAATTTCAATGAAATATTTATCCTCGTATACAAACAGTATCAAACAGTCCTGACCAAAGCGGTACCGGTACGTGGAAATATCCATGTAATACCCTTTCACACGCAAAAAATTATAATAATTTCAAACTTTCTTGGCCCAAAATGGGTGTATGGAATTTTATAGTGACAAGTTTATAGTGTCCAAAATTCCTTTTCAAAACAAGTTTATGGAAATTTTCATGTAATACTCATTCGAATATTCAAAATAGTATCTGTTTCATGTTTTGCTAAACAAATTCTCCACTCGTCGTTATCTTTGGACCCTGATCCCGGCTTGCATGCTGGACGGCTCAGCGTGACAGCTTCTTTCCTAAAACCAGAAACAGGCTTCTCGTCCTTACATACGGATAATAAGTTCACGTTCCTTTGAACCGACAGTTTGAGGCAGAAAGTCACTGAAACACATAAAAATAAGGGATAAACAAGTTATTACTTTTTGCAGGTATTGGCATTGTTTACAGATATTTTGACTGCAGGTTACTGCAAGTCAGCAATTTTGTCTCACTTCTTTTAGAAATTTAGTAACTGTATTATGGCATAGAAAATAAAGGAGTCAATGTCTGTAAAATGTGCAGCTTAAGTACATTTTATTTGTATAATTGTGTCTTACCTAGAGTATACGAGTCTCCAAACAATAATACAATCCCTCTTAGAGGCACGAAAAGCTTTATGATGTGCTGCATGAGGTCCACCTCATTCTCAGCCACAAACCAATTTGTGGCACTTTTCGATGTGTGCCAATAATAATGACACTGGCTCTTACGTTTACGTTTGTCGACGCAAACGTCGTAATCGACAAGGTCTCAGCATCAAAAGAAAATGGTTCACTTGGTTGTACGGAAATAGAGTTTGACTCATTCTCACCTCACCGTTTTTTTGGCTTGATTTTCCTCGCAGCCACTGGTAGAGGAACTATTTACAGGTCGTTTGTCAGAACTTGACGTGGGGAACAATTCTACTTCTAGTAATTTTCTGACTTGTTTTCCAAATCTTGAAATGTCAGAAATTTCTCGGTACAACAGTTTATTGAGGTCGTCGGTGGGATTTAAGAACAACTTGAAACGTCCGGGAGAAGACTTTTTCCGAGGTTTATTTTACCTAAGAAACAATGAATGCCGTTTGAAATATCATAAAACCGTTTTACCGTATCTTTTACGAATTACATTGGTGTGAAAAGTAAATTCGATTGAAAATGCGGCATCGCCGGCTCCGTCCAAACACGTTTAGCGGAAACGGAGACCAGAAGCGGAACTTTCTTGCGGCATTTTTGAAAAGTGTCACAGATTGATTGCTATTGTGCTCGCATTGCGAAATGCTTTAAATTTGTGTGGGAAATTTCATGTAAAAGGTAGTAAAAATTGAGAGTGAATGGTCAGAGTAAGCTAAACGCCGAAAGTAGGGAAATCTATTGCCATAGACAGGCCAAGTTTACTCAGTGAGGACCTTTTTGGAAGCCAAATCAAATGCAGCTAATCTAAGACACAAGAACATTTTTTCCTCCAAACTTATTTTTCTATTGCACGATAGAAAATGATCCTTATCTAGTACAAACTCAAAATGATCTTTCTCAGAGCAAATTCTCCTTTCTTCTGACTGAAGCTTAAATTTTTCAGAATTCTCGAAACGAAACGTACCTTGAGTTTCCTTCGATCTTCACTCGCAGGCTTCATGTGAACAACAGACCCAGGATCAGTGCCATCCTGCGTTAGAATGGATGATTTATTGTAATGATGCAGTGTGCCGGCGCACCTCTCCGTTTTCTGTTTTCGCCAAGTACCACTTTCTGTCGGAATAGTGCCGCTTTTCCCTTTTTCCTTCTTTCGAGTAAGGAAGCGAGGACCCTCTACCACGTGTTGTTCCCTTATCTTTTCACTCACTGAGTTTTTTGAGCCTGGCTTGTCAAATAGCTGACCTGCATGAACCCTGAAGAATGTGCGACCACCATTTTGAATTGAGATCATTTAAGCCGTATCGTTTGTTTATTGGTTAATATGCACACCCCATAAGAAATTCTTTTGTATGCCCGATGACGTAGGAGTTTTCAAATTTCCGACAGCCGCATCACGCTGTTGAGGAAGCTGTTAGTTTTTTCAAACTGAAATAGGAATACATGAACGGCTATGGATATTATGGATTACTCTAGTTCGGTTGCAGAAGAGCCACTGTCACTCTCGATTCCTTCAAGTCTCGCCGAGGAGCCTTTGGTAGAAACATCAGTTGCTGAAGAAAGCTTTGAGAGCCGAGCTACGAGAATAGAAGAGTCAGCCGTGGAGGTATTTCAACCTCTCTTAGCAAGCACGCCTGCTAAACGGAAAAGGGAAGCCTCGATCGAGTACCGAATCGTTAGACTTTTCAAGAGCTGAAACACCACTCTCGCCTGAGCACAGAGCTTCCAAAGAGTAAGAAGTAGAAACTTCTAGCGCTGCAGGTTGTGAGGACGATGACAATGTGGTCCTTTCTGAAAATGAAAGCTTCAGCGGTAACAAGGCGCAAAGCGGCAACCTTGAAGGTAAATTTCTAATCAGCTCTTCCCTAACTTCAAAAACAGAGCGTTTTTCTTTCTGTTTGAGGATAATAATTCTCAATTCAGAAACACTGCAGTTGATATAGGGGGGAAAGTAGAGGAATTCTTTGATGTTCTCAAAGTAACAGATCTCGTTATGAATAGCCGGAAAACTGTTTGCCAGCTTATACTGTCCGCACAATTCAATACCTATTCACGCAGCCAAGGAGCAATTAAGAGCTCCTCCAAGTGTTTTTCCTCCAGTGTTTAAAATGATGCTAAAATCGTGGACGTGGCTGAAAAAAAAAAGGATATCAGTGTATTCCAAAAGTTAATTTTTCCGACTTATCCAAAGTGAAAAACGAGATAGGAACGAACTGACCTCAAAAACCCAACGCCGGAAACGCGCAAAAGTGAGAGAACTAAAACTTCATTTCATCAAAGTTGAAGATCAGTCCAGGAGGTTTTGCCCCATTTTGAAAGAATTTGACAAGTTTCCGACTTTAGACGTAGAGGAAGACCGGGAATTCAATCGGGCTTTGGGCGGCGCATCCAAAGCAAGTAAAAAAGGCTTATTGTGAACATTGTGAAGAACACGTATTAGTGAGCTGGATTTGCACTGCAAAATGGAGCGTCATAAATCCATAATACAGCAACTAGGATAGTGGAACAATCTTGACGCCCTAATCTATAAACTACCGTCTATTGGGAAATTAGAGGATCAATAAAAAAAGGCAGTTTTCATTTCGATGTATTGATAAATTTTTTGATGTAAACAAGAATTGTAACAGAAGGGCCGAGTTTACGTAATTTTTGTCATTTAGTCATTTATTTTAAGCCTGTATTATGTACGGGCAAGGTCGAAGGAATGCCTGACCTTATAATGTTAGATATTTCAAGTTTTGATTTGAAAATATCTGACAAAGACACATTGTCTGCAATTTAGAAAGTTTCATCATACTTTTTAGTTGTCATCTTAACCAAATTAAAAAAGGATAAGTTGATATTTCTAACCTAGTAAACAAAGAGAGACGTATCTGTCGTAGGAAAAGTTCACAAAGTGAAAAAACCTGGAGGTTGCGATGGCGAGAAGTGTCATGCTGCTTCTTTGAAAGAAGAAAAGGCTCTAAAATCCAAAGCGATAATTGTGGTAATTAGATAGGAAGTATCACGAACTCCCGCAGTGACATATCGTAACGAATTCCTTAGGCCTAGTTTATACGTCGCGCTAAGGTCGAATTTAATTCAGACGAATTCGTCGTTCCGTCAACGTAAATCGTGGCGTGGTTTTATGCGTCGAAATCAGTTTGAACCGAATTTATTTCTCTTCCCAAATGCAGTGCCTCTGGTCAGAGGTGTCATTTTGAAATAAATTGAAATACATCAAGTAAATGCATGCATTTCATTATACGCGACTCTCGGTGCGACGTTAAAACTGAAGACGCGTTATCGATGTTTTATCCGTCTTACCAAGACAGATAAAACGTCAAGGACGAATTTAATTTACCAGACGAATTTAATTCGTTTTAGACGTCGCGCTATCGTCGAATTTAACTGCTTGTGCGACCTTGAATTAAATTCGTCTGAATTAAATTCGACTGTAGCGCAACGTATAAACTTTAGTGTCGTTTATTAGAGAGACTGGGTTCGAAATAGCCATTACAGAGTGGACGTAAACACCAAAACAGCCAACAGCGTAACGACTTAAAAAAAAAAACCAATCAATCGATATTATTTTGTTGCTGGCTATGCCATATAGAGCAGAAGAAGTTGGGAAGAGTAAACGTTTTGGTCGTTTTTTGTAGAGAGAGGAAAAGAGGCTGCTTGGGTGATTTGTTTCCGCCGTTCGCTGTTTTGTTGTTTACGAGTTACAGTCCTTTACCTCAAGATGAAGGCACGAAGGCGATTATTTAGCCTGGTTCTCTGACGATACAAGGCGCCCTCGTGATTTTGACGGATATTTGAGAAACTGGATTCAGACCGTCTGAGATTTCGGCTAATATCGACTCAAAGTTACGAAATATTCATCACTTCTGTGGGTTTCTGTATATTTAAGGCAACAAAATCTGGATGTGCTCAGAAATGCTTAGAAGCCGTGGATCTCGCAGAGATGTGCATGATACGTAGGAATCTTCAGGGCAATAACTCGCTGCAAACAAGGTAAATCGTACTTGATTGGCTATGGATGCACGCCAAACTAAATGAAAGGTACAGTACATCTTATGTTGTCCTTTAGTTGCACCAACAAGTTTCTTCTCGTATATAGTCTAAATCATAAATCAGAGTAAATTAAATAAAACGAATTTGTAACCATTCCTTTTATAACGTGATTCGTGAACAAAAAATTCCTTCAAATCTAACTTTTGTCTTTATAGGTAAAACTAAATTTGGACACACTCATGAAGCTGCTGACCAGATGTTTAACAAGTAAGAATCAGAGTTTCATTTTCATTGAATTCAGTTGAGAGGAAAACTCTCTTTGAGAATAGTTACATTGCAGATAACCATCTTATTAATGCTGCCGATTTTAGTCAAAGTTTCACTGCTGGGATGCTTAATTGCCAGCTTCAAAATACTAAATGTTGTTGTTAACTGATAGTCATATTAAATTGTGTCTTACAGGCTTTCTGAATTTTTGGTAAAGAAGGACACAAGAACCTCTATAGGTACTGTTAGGAGGAATGCAATCAGTAAACTTCTAGCTTGGAAAATGAGTAGTAGTAGTAGTAGCAGCAGCAGCAGCAGCAGCAGCAGCAGCAGCAGCAGCAGCAGCAGCAGCCTCAGTAGCAGCAGTAGTAGCAGCAGCAGTAGTAATAGTGGTAGCAGTAGTAAAACTTTATTGAAATTGTCATTGCATGAAGAGCCATCCTAAGCTAGGGAAAAATCCCTTACTAATTTGGGGACACTAAAAAGGAAAAAATACTAGGAGCTATTTACAGTAGTGTATATATTAATTAGTTAACTAAGAGAAAATCTATAGTTAACTAATTACAGATTTGTAATAAAAAATATATATAAAATTCAAGAGAAGCAGAGTAGATTTGTATAACTATTGAGACGGTCATGTAGTTATATTTTAAGCCTTCAATTGATTGATGTTTATCCTCTCCTGACAATATGGATGGATACAATATCTTAAAATGTTTTCTCTTGTTAATTGATAGAACTTGTGACCTCCTTTGAGAGTTGTTACACCCCAACTCCAAAGGCTGCCGAGGTTGAGCATGTTTTTGCTGTGAAGGAGGGGATGTCACCCATTTCACTGCATGGGGGAGTGGCAAAAAGGAAAACTGGAAACCGGTAAATCCTCATCCACTGAGAACAGTGGTTAACTGTAGTGAAAGTAAGTGGAAATATCTGCTGTACAATGGAGAATAAATAGAAACAAAAAATCTCAACAATAGTTTCCATTAACAATTATACTCTGTTCATACACTGAAGATATCTGTTTTGCTCAGATGGAGTGTGATGATCTTACATTTTAATTCTTAGCATTATACAAGACCAATAATGATAGTAATAATTGTAAATAACAGTAATATTAGTAACAATGACAAGTACTATTAGAAAAATCACAAACTGATCTCTGTTACAGCTTGATGGTATACAGCTGTAAGTTACTTAAATTAGAAGCTTATTTATTGTTGAGGTCATTTCATTCTCTACTGTCTGGTTCATGTCCTTCAAATATTAAATTTCTGGAATAAGCGTTTTTGCTACAGTTTTTTAAGCTTGCTTTTCTTTATTTATGTCAGGCTCATGATGCAGAAATAAATGTTGATGTCCCCCCAGATTATGTCATTCCAGATACAGAGAAGCTTGAGCATCAACGGTTCAGGTCAGAATTTGGAAAGTAGATTGTCAAAATAGAAGATTTTCAGTTATAATCGATTCACACTTGTGAATGGAAATTTCCATAGATCTTCCGGTAGAATGGTAAAATATAAGATTTTCAGTTATAATCAATTCACACTTGTGAATGGAAATTTCCATAGATCTTCCAGTAGAATGGTAAAATATAAGATTTTCAGTTATAATCAATTCACACTTGTGCATGGAAATTTCCATAGATCTTCGATTGACATGGCAAGATTTAAGATGTTCCGCTATGATCAATTCACACAATGTGCATGGAAATTTCCATGGATATTCCAGCAACATGGCTCAAATGAAAGAATTTTTCAGTCATGATCGATCCAAACAATGTGCATGGAAATTTCCATAGATCTTCTGTATGATAAAATGACATATCTTAGATATTCAGTTGCAATCGACTCACACGTGCATGAAAATTTTCATAGACCTTCTACTAACATGGTAAAATGTAAGATGTTCAGCTCTAATCGATCTAGGCATGTGCATGGAAATTTCCATAGACCTTCCATTAACATGGTATAATGTAAGATATTCAGCTATAAATAGATCTACACATGTGCATGGAAATTTACATAGACCTTCCATTAAGATGGTACAATGTGAGATGTTCAGCTCTAATCGATTTACTAACATGGTAAAATGTAAGATGTTCAGCTGTAATCGACCTAGGCATGTGCATGGAAATTTCCATAGACCTTCCATTAACATGGTATAATGTAAGATATTCAGCTGTAATCGATCGAGACATGTGCATGGAAATTTTCATAGACCTTCCATTAAGATGGTATAATGTAAGGATGTTCAGCTCTCATCAATCTAGACATGTGCATGGAAATTTCCATAGACCTTCCATTAATACAGCAAAATTTAAGATGTACGGTTATAATTGATCCTGACATGGTGGAAATTTCCGTAGACCTTCCATTAACATGGTATAATGTAAGATGTTCAGCTCTAATTGATCTACACATGTGCATGGAAATTTCCATAGACCTTCCCTTAACACAGCAAAATTTAAGATGTAAAGTTATAATTGATCCTGACATGGTGGAAATTTCCATAGACCTTCCATTAACATGGTATAATGTAAGATGTTCAGCTCTAATCGATCTACACCTGTGCATGGAAATTTCCATAGACCTTCCATTAAGATGGTACAATGTGAGATGTTCAGCTCTAATCGATCTAGACATGTGCATGGAAATTTCCATAGACCTTCCATTAACATGGTATAATGTAAGATATTTATCTGTAATCGATCTAGACATGTGCATGGAAATTTCCATAGACCTTCTACTAACATGGTAAAATGTAACATATTCAGCTCTAATCGATCTTGACATGTACATGGAAATTTCCATAGACCTTCCATTAAGATGGTATAATGTAAGATGATCAGCTCTAATCGATCTAGACATGTGCATGGAAATTTCCATAGACCTTCCATTAACATGGTATAATGTAAGATATTCAGCTGTAATCTATCAAGACATGTACATGGAAATTTCCATAGACCTTCCATTAAGATGGTATAATGTAAGGATGTTCAGCTCTAATCAATCTACACATGTGCATGGAAATTTCCATAGACCTTCCATTAACACAGCAAAATTAAAGATGTACGGTTATAATTGATCCTGACGTGGTGGAAATTTCCATAGACCTTCTATTAACATGGTATAATGTAATATGTTCAGCTCCAGTCGATCTACACATGTGCATGGAAATTTCCTTAGACCTTCCATAACACAGCAAAATTTAAGATGTACAGTTATAATTGATCCTGACATGTATATGGAAATTTCCATAGATCTTCTATTGACATGGTGAAATGTGAATGTTCAGTAACGTTCTAATCGATCCAGAAATGTCCATGGAAATTTCCAAAGATTTGCTTAAGTGACATGGTATAATGTAACATGATTTTTTTTAGTCCTTTTGGATTATCATCTCTATGGTAATGTCTGCATATACATTTGTAAAAAAGATTCTCAGAAAAATCGCTGTCAGATACGCCATATCCTATTTTTAATATTTAAAGCACGGATGTATAAATTTCAGTAAATAGTTCTCAAAAGAAATTCTGTCTTTGTTGTAAAAGTTCTTGTAATCAATTCAACTGTGGAGTGGCTTTTATAGACTATTAAACTTTTTATTCTTCAATGTAGTTGAGTGTCCTGGTTAGAATGATACATTGTAGAGCACATGTTACCCAACATATACTGAAATGGCAAGGAAGCATCTCTTTCATTGTGGTTTTTACCAAATTTTCTTTACTTCAGAAAATCTGCACTTAAAAAATTATGTGTTATATTGCTTGTTGCTACGCAACGAGGTTTTGTTTGACCCCAAACAATATGGCCGTAAAAACCGTGGAATGGTCTATTTCTCTGACGTTGGGAAAGCCACTTACAATTGCGAGACAACAAGTTAAAAGCAGAAAGATTCTTGCAGATGAAATAACTGTTAGGAAACAGATTTACAGCAGAAAATTTACGGCTGGTCTCGCATGATAATAGCAATAGCTTGTATTTATATAGCGCTCATATCTTAAACTCATAGCGCTTTACAACACTGTACGGGGGACTTTACCAGACTGCTAAGCAGTTAACAATCAAATGCATGAAAGCGAATATAACAGATGCCCCCTCCCCCGTAATTCCCTGTAACCAGGCCAGACCACATCACAGTAATCTCGTGAAGTGGATTCTTTAAAGTCCCTTGCCTAACCAAATTAACTAATTAATAGATGCAGGAGACGGGACCTCCATTTATTCGTCCCTATCCGAGAAGACTAGAATATCTAACCATTTCTTGATCGATGTTATAGAAAGGTAGCATCTTCTCAATTATTTTAAGACCATGAGTGTTGGTCCGGCCGGAGCTCGAACCCTCGACCTCCCGCACAACAGTCCGGCGCTTAACCAATTGAGCTAACCGGGAGGTGGTTATTATTATTATTATTATTATTATTATTATTATTATTGATCTTGTAGCTCACCGATCGTTTCGAAGCTATGAAGCTATGACGATGGTGTCTTGCTTAGTGAAGCGATGTGATTAGTATTTATTATTTCCTGAATTCTTGAATGTGGTGTGTCTTGCTATAAGAGGTGATGTAGACGGCGTTTAGTGTGTTTTTTATTTTGATGAATAAATGTGATGTGTCTTGCTATGAGAGGTGATTTGGACGGCGTTTAGTGTTTTTCTTTTTTTCATTCAGCTGAATTAGTGTGGTGTGTCTTGCTATGAGAGGTGGAGTAGACGGTGTATAGTGTCTTTTTTATCAGTGGTGGCTAGTGTGGTGTGTCTTGCTATGAGAGGTGTTGAGGACAGTGTTAAGTGTGTTTTTTATTTTGCCGAATTAATGTGGTGTGTCTTGCTATGAGAGGTGATGTTTATACTTTTAAATTAGTATGCTTTCGGAGTCTCAATAGACAAAGAAACTTATCGCGAAACCGAACTTTCGTGCGAATCATTTTGCAGCTTATCCAAAGCCTAGCAGTTGAAATGTAATTTTACATTGAGAAGGCATTAATACTACAAAAAAAAAAGAAAAAAAAAGTAAACCACTGTAATTAGACTCCACCAAATAATGACGATTTCAGAACCTTAAATGGTATTAAATTTATGAATTGTGCGCTACGTTCCGTGCCGAGCTAATTTTTTGCAGAAGAAGCGGAGCGTGAATACCCGATATGTTGGAAAGAATTCTGATAAAAAATTAAACTACTCTTTCGATATGAAATCGCCAGTTTGCAATGATTAAAATGTAAAATTTCTTATGTCATATGCACAGCCAGTCGCATGTCCGGTTCTTCACAACCTTCGCACCTAGCTTATGAAATAAAATATTGATATCAACGAGGTCCTGAGAATGTACAACCTAATTACCTTTCGACAGAGAACATGTAACTAAGTTAATGAAAAATCAATAGTACACCTTTTAATATAATAAGCCTTTCACTTGGATACAGAAGTAACTTTATTTGCCCCATAGTTACAGCAGGTTTATTTTTCTCTTCTTGCAGTTCACTCATGCATTCAAGACACTGTTCTGCTTAATTTCACGGAAGCTTGGGTTTTCTCAAACTGGCAGCAGATGGTCCTCTGTACACTGAATAGGAATTTTCTCTGATCAAGAAAGAACAAGTTATCAATAACTCATTTCCAGTAAGGCTTTTCAAAAAGAAAAATCTCGATAAAAGTTTTCGCTTTATAATTGTCACTGATAGTACATACATGACACTCCTTACTTGTGAAATACTTATATTCATAGAGTAATGCTATTATTCTTATACTTGCTATGAATGACCTCTATAAGGATTCAAACCGTGCCACCGAAAAAATACAATTAGATTTCCGGATTATTTTAGTTTTCTGGACAACCGAGATCGAGTCAAGCAGGAATGGCAATCGAGTACGACAAATGCATATCGAACACGGTTGCCCAGGAACAAAATATGATCCGATATTTTCAAGATACCTTAATTCAGTCTCTTACCTTTGCGCAAGGAATTTTCAGTAGCTGCACTCCTATGCCAACCTTCCATCATGATGCATTTCTTTAGAAGCCAAACGATCGAGATGCACCACCTTATTACTCTCAAACAACATGGAAAAAATCTTCTTTGGCCTCGGCGAAGAAACGGCATGGTTTCCCTAAAAACTGTCTGAATTAGAGTTCTAGTTAGTAGTCCCTTGTTGAAATTCTCCAAGCAACTCAGAATTTGAAATCTGCTGTCAAAAATCGAAAATAATAAGGTTGAGTTTCTCGCTTTCAGTTTATAACGGAATAGATAATCCCAATTAAAAATAAATTCTGACGAGAAAGATGAAATGGAATTTTTAAAAGTGATCGCTATCCTTGTTTAAAACCTTATGAACAAACCTTTTACGTACTTTATACCTTCAGATGTCTAGATTTTTTACTTGTATTTATGATTTGAGCGCCACACTTCATGCTCATCCAATTTCTTGCAAGGAAGCGTTTTGAACCTTTTGTTGACCACTGATTGCAGTTTCTTCTTAAATTGTTCACACATTCATCCTATTTCTGACGGATCGCTATACTTAAATCCAGAGGAAATATTATGTAAATCTGTAGAAGTGGACCCATTGTTTTCCCGTATTTCTGTTTTTCCTACCGGTCATGTGGACAGTATCTTAGCAGCATTGTTTTCCTGAATTAACTTCTTTTATGCCGACCCGTGTGAAACGATATGGACAGTATTTTAGTAGCATTGTTTTCCTGTTTGATGCATTTTCTGATGGCCGTGTGAAACGATGTGGAGAGTATCGTAGTAGTTTTGTTTTCCTAAATTAATTAATTTTCTTCTGGCCATGTGATACGATGTGCCCTAACAGTTCACATTCCCAAACAACGTTGAAATAGTTGTCTATGCTTTCGGAGTAGTCTCTCTATATCCAGAGGAATTCCATTTTGCCCTGTTAAAATGATTAACTCTGCCCCTCTTGATCTGTATACCTTCTGATGTCTAGATTTTACTTTCATTTACAGTTTAAGCATCACATTCCGTCCCGATCCAATTTCTTGCAGGAGAAGCGGAGCGTGAAGGAAATATGTCTTTTTTGCGCCTTCTAATTGTCTAGATTTGCATCTTCTAATTGATCTGTACATGAGATGTCTTCAATTCGTGCAGGAGAAAAGGAGCGTGAAGGAATTATGTCTTTGTTTTGCATCTTCTAATCATCTTTGTTTACCTTCTAACTGATATATACGTTAAACCTTCGGATGTCTAGATTTTACTTTCATTTACGATTCGAGCGCCACATTCCGTTCCGAAGAAGTGGGGCGTGAAATAAAACGTTTTTGTTTTGCACCTGATGAATGAAAACGAAAACTGTCTCTTTAGGGGATTCCCCGAACCGCGACATAAATAGTCCAAGTCACGAAAAGCAATCGATGCATAATTAGAAAAGGAGATTGAATTGCTTTTTCTCCAAGACTGTTTTGAGAAGCAAGCCGTACACAGCATGAATGAACCGCAATTGCGAAAAGAGAAAGCTCTTGATTTACACACAGCGAAGAGTAAACAAAAATAACTGCTGAGCCTTTCTTAACTAGAAACGCGGTGCAAATCAAACTTTCAAACTAGAAAGTAGTGTGGACTGTAAGCAAGACTGGCTCTCTTCACTGTAAACTGATTTACCGCGATTTTCTCTGGTGGAGGAGAGAAGATCAATTTTCGATGAGACATTAAAAAGGACAATTATTTAGATTTGACAATGAAAAACTGCGATAAAATATTATAAAGCATGACACGACGTTTCGACGTTTCGAGAACGTCATTATCAAGTAAAACTAAAATAATAAAATCGAGCATATATATAATGAAGCGGTGAATAAATAACAAAACTTTAAAAGTCAAACAAAGAGTTTAGCCCTAATGGAATCGCTCTGGGTGTTTAAATTGGGCCTTATTGTTCTTATGTACAACATTTCATAAACAAGACAATCCCATTTCGTGCCGCATTTTTTAAGCATTCTAAACTGGCTCTCATTGAGTAAGTCAATGTTCCCATGGGCATCTCTCAGGTGGCGACCAATGGCAGAGTATCGATGATCAGCAATGCGTTGAAACAGATGGCGCGTCGTATATCCGACGTAATTTGAATCACACAAATCACATTTAAAACAGTAAACAACACTATGCTGATTTAAGATGCGTGGCTTGATTTCTTTAAGCTTTAGGTCCTGCTCAAGTTTCTTACTGGTGTAGACTGGTTGTACATCAATGCCAATTTTTGAACTGAGATCGCGCATTTGTCTTTTGACAATGTTCACTGAGATTTGATCTTTGAAAGGAATACTGACTCTTAAAGTTGCTGATCATCGATACTCTGCCATTGGTCGCCACCTGAGAGATGCCCATGGGAACATTGACTTACTCAATGAGAGCCAGTTTAGAATGCTTAAAAAATGCGGCACGAAATGGGATTGTCTTGTTTATGAAATGTTGTACATAAGAACAATAAGGCCCAATTTAAACACCCAGAGCGATTCCATTAGGGCTAAACTCTTTGTTTGACTTTTAAAGTTTTGTTATTTATTCACCGCTTCATTATATATATGCTCGATTTTATTATTTTAGTTTTACTTGATAATGACGTTCTCGAAACGTCGAAACGTCGTGTCATGCTTTATAATATTTTATCGCAGTTTTTCATTGTCAAATGTTTTACCAAATCTTTACTTATTCGAATTATTTAGATATAGTTTTTATTATTTTGCCTTGAACATATCTACTACCTATGACCCTGAAATAAAAACACCTCAATCTTCACCATCAAGAGTTTGATTAACTTAGAAAAAAATAAAATGCTCATATGTCCTACTATACCCATACCTCAATTATGTCTGACGAATAATGTCTTTTGCTGATCGTCCTTCATAATGCATTTCTCTCCACGACAAACGAAAGACCAGCACATTTACTACATCAAAAGCTAGCTATGTGAAGTGAAGTGGACACTATTTTAGTAGCGGACTTATTGTTTTTGGTGAATTTATGCATTTATCATTCAACTGTGCTTCGTAGAGTACAAACAACTCGTTGTTTGTATTTTGACTGGCCCTATGGTCTCGTCATAATACGGTACAACTCGTAAAAGTACTCAGTGATAGTATACAGCAAAACGTCTAATAAGATATACTTCTTCCAGGGTATATGAAACAATGTACACAGTATTTATTGTTTAGCGAATTTTGCTGAATTTACGTTGTGTGTCCTGCCATGTGAAGTGATGCGGACAGTAGTTCAGAGGTGGTCCCATTTTTTGGTGAATTTATGTGTACTTGTGTTGGACCCATTTTTTTGGTGCATGATAACCGCCTGATGACTACCAAAACTGTCTCTGTGAGAAATCCCGGTCACGAAAGGTAATCGATCGATTATAGGAAAGAAACTGAAGTGCTATTTTTCCTGGATTGTTTTCCGAAGCAAGCCGTGTACAGCAGAAATAAACCCGATTTGGGAAAAGAGAAAGCTCTTGATTTACACACGTCGAAGTGCGACCAAAAATAACTGCAGAGCATTCGACCAACAGAAACACGATGCAGATCAAACGTGCAAACTAGGAAAGTAGTATGGACTATAAACAAGACACGCTCATTTGCAATAGATTCACCGCTTTTACAATAGTTTTCCTATTGCTTAGTTAGTTTTATTTGCCTATCTAAGAGTTGCTTTACTTCCCAACCCCAAGATAAGTTGAGAATACGTTCTGAGTAGAAGTTTTGTTTAACAAACTTTGCATGGTGCACAAAAAATCACATATGAATACGAAGTAGAGTGAACGAAATGAAAGTTTTTTGTCTTCAGGACAAGAATGCACGGTGGCGATGAGAGATATTTGGCTTTCATCTGGGTGGACGTCTGGTATTGCAGCACTTTCACATGGAAGCTGAGGACCTTAAACATCAAACGATGATTTGTCAGCTTGAGCCTCGCAATACCATAAGCCTACACAGGGGAAAAGGCATATGGACGTTATGGATCAGAAAACGTACAACGACGCGTGGCTGTAAGAGAATACCATGCAATTTTTTCTAAAACACTCCTAATGTACACTCTGGTTCACTGTAGAGTAAAAAGAAAGACCATTGTGAATTTTCATGGTCCTATTTTAAATGATAGGATTAAATTTTAGAGGCACAGAAAAGGTTTAGATAAGAGAAAGGGAAAGCTTTCTATGCACCTATTCTCTCTATGATTGTGTTAGCCTAGCCAACATATCTCGGTACCTTTACTTTTGCAGCAAGATTTTGACGGCTGGAAGAGCAAAACCAGAAAATAGCCAATGAGAGTTAATATTCCAGACGCCAGTACAAACACGTGTCGCACGTAGTTGCTTACCGCCTCATTTGAGCTGTTTGTGAATTGAGAGGATAACAGTGCATTAACAAAAAA
The DNA here is from genome assembly GCF_964205215.1 of Stylophora pistillata. Taxonomy (NCBI): domain Eukaryota; kingdom Metazoa; phylum Cnidaria; class Anthozoa; order Scleractinia; family Pocilloporidae; genus Stylophora; species Stylophora pistillata. Next base: position 9,436,219 of record NC_142522.1, on the reverse strand, counting down.
AATCAGAGCTGTAACCATGTTTTTCACATCACGCATAAAAGCTCAGAGGAGCAGGAAAATCGTTTCTATCCTAGACATTTAGGATTCTTGTAATTATAAATTCGGTAGGTTCGCCAACTACCCATCGCAACCTTAAAACTGAATGCATAAAATTATATTTAACTCTCTTAGAATGGCTTGCTAACCTTTCTCTTACGATGCCCTGCTAACCTTTCTTTTGGGTAACATTCCTGTATGCCAATGATAAGTGCACCACCTGAAAGTCTAGCAATCACAGTGATGATGGCAAAAACTGATCCGCTGGTTCCCTAAAAGACAAGGATTCTACTAAATTATTGACCTTATTGAGAGGCAATGATCTAACACTTACGCTATTGACTCCAAAGCCTAGTTTGACTCCTTGTCAGGTCAGTTTGTTGTGTTCTTGGACAGAGAACGTTATTATTATTATTATTATTATTATTATTATTATTATTATTATTATCATTATTGTCCTTTATTAGACCTTTAAACTTCATGAGTTGCACTGACATCTACTTAATTATCGTTATTAATCTAATTATTATTAATCTATTGTACACGTTTTAAAAGATATCAGCATTAATCGGTTGTCAAGCAAACTTTCATGTTCATGAAGACTGTTCACGGCCGCAAATAGCAGCTCATCACAGTGTCTCTACACCAATGGATTCTAGCAACCTGTCAGGGAAACCCAACATTTTGCTCGGGGATTATCTACCAGGGATTACCATGTTGGTATTTACCACTAAGAGAGGAATGAGCTCCGGTTTTCGGGTTATGGACTCGAGTACCGCTTTTTTTAACAGTAAACTTCATAGAGTTACCAGTAGTTGCCTGTATTAATACCTAAGTTACAAACAATTACTTTTCGGCAGTTTAATAAATTGCTTGTCAGAAATACAACCTCGGAGATGGTTTAAATTTTCATGTTTCCAAAAACACAGACATTCGTTTTAGAGTACTAACCTTATTTTCTCCAATCACCTCTGTAATAAAGACAAGTGCCATGACGTCCGCAATCGACTGACCACTTCCCATTATTACCATCACCGCATAAATTAATTGCCTGGTGGAGACGGTCTGAAAATAACTCCAAACAGCTCCACCCATCACCAGGGAACCCGCCAGAAGATAACTCTACTAAATTTCGAGACCAAAGAGAATATGACGCCTTGAGTGGAAAACTTATCAGACACATTTAACATTATCGCAGCTTATTGTACTGAAATATCATTTTTCTCGCGATGTTAAAACCTGTTTATTAGGAACTGGCCCTGGACTGATGAATGAGTGCACCATCGCTAAAAACTATTTATTATACCTAAAAAGTAAAAGTCGTAATATGGAATGCCTAGGAAAAAGAAACAATTAACTATCGGAAAATCTTATGATCATACCTTACTTCCAATCTTCCTGTTCAGGATGTTGCAGAATAAACTCGAGAAAGAGGCACTGATCAGGAGAATAAGTGGAAAATAGGCGATCGCTTCCTTATATATATATAGAACAAAAAAAACGTGTGAACATAAAAACAAGAAAACAGCACCAACTGCAAAATGAAGTTATAGCGATGTGCCAGGATTCGACTATGATACCTTTGCAAACAGCAGCCGTTCTGTAAGGAATAGCGGTAAGTAATTGTATATAGAGTTCTGCGCAAGACGTGAAGTTGTGTATATAATGGCTACCTGAAAAAGAAAAAACCAAATAAGAGAAAATCAAGATAAAGTCTTCAACATGAAAATAAACAAGATTGCACCAGATTTCGTCTTACCCTATACAGGTTTGGATCTCTTAGCCAATCTTTCATTCTTTTTGGATGTTTCTCTGAGATGGTAAATTTTCCGATGGAACAGGAAGACCAGTACTTTGTGGATCAGGATTGTCTTCTAAAGCGGACGAACTATTGTTTCCCTGGTAGGATGCTACAGTTTTATCAAACACCTCTTAACACTTTCATTGAGGACCTTTCCGTCTTTAGTCAAGTCTGCAAGACTTAATATCTTCAGAGGTCCCTCGTCCATTGACGAAATATTAGAAAGTCCTGGGGAGTCACCGAAAGTCACAGACGTCTTTTGGTTTCTAACGGTAGTGCTACTAAATTTTCCTTTCTCTGTATCGTCTCTTCTATCGTCTTCAAATCCCAAGTTGCATATGCTATTACCATTAACCGGATTCACGGCGATGGCGTGTCTTCTTTTCCTGCGTTTGGACAAAATTGATGTATCTGGGGTGCCCTGGAACTTTTCTTCTCCATCATCTAACTCCTCTTCTTGGATTTTAGCTTTGGCAGCTTTTTCGTTGCTGGGCATTTTCCATGTGTCTTCTTTAGGAAAGTTTACGATCTATTCCTGTCTGCAGTACTCTTTATTGGTTCGATACCTCTCATGCTCATTGTCTGCTGATATTTGGTGTTCAATGCCAACAGTACATTTAGGTTGCTCTTCTTCCGCTTGTTCTAGTCTTGACAGGAGTCCGTTGAAAACACGCATCATCAAACTTTTCTTAAGATCATGTTCTAATTGCTTTACTTCTAAGAACATGCGTTTTTTTTGTCTCCTCTCTTTCTGGGTCCTTCGCTTCTTCCTCGAAGAGTGGATTAGATTGGGTGCGACAGTCGTTCTCCCCTTCAGAAAATATAGCAGCGACGAACTTCTGCAATACACTTTTCTTTCTATTACGCGATTCACAGCTTTATTTCACAGCTTTTTTTCTTCATTATCGTTCAGCCGTTGCTTATAGTTTTCCAACTGAGACGATCCCATAATCATATCCACAAATCTGTGAGCAAGGTTGTCTTGTGAAGAACCTTCAACATTAGAAAAAGACAACCAGTTATCAAACATCAACATTTCGAGCAAAGTTGCATAGGCCTCGAATTGAACCTGACATCTTAAACAATATTGAGGTTATTTTGTATGAAGTGTAAAGACTTGCCTGCGTTTTTATATCCCAACGGTGTTACTACAAATATCCCTGGAGTGTCAGTCTACAATGAAACAAAAGGCCATATTGAGTTCGTCTTCTCCATAACCACTAAGAATATGTCCACCTGAAAACCACGCAGACGAGTCTACACGACCCCTCACTGAATTCGCTCAAATTTGGCTCACTTATTTCCCACAATGAACCTACAATCTAGACCAAACGGTTTATCCAGATACTAATTTTTTAGAGAGCTATATTAGTTTTAAGTTTTTGTTAAAAATGCGCAAAAAATCAGTGCCTAAAATGCGATGAATTCATGATGTGGGTGTTTCTCCAAAATCTTAAGAGAAAGTAGAAACCTAGATCTTTATGTACAAACATAAAAATATATGATTTTCTGTTTTTATATTTGTGAGCCATCAATCAAACTTTACAATTTTCACCATTTTGCGAAATAACGGAAAATACCTCTAAAATAACGGGGAAATGCAAACAAGCGGCCATGTTTTGATTCATTTCAATACTTTTCCAGCTTAAACAATTGATGATCTTAGCAATTACAAAAATAAAAGTGTGTGATTTTTGCATTTTGGATGAAGAATTTTCTCTTGAAATACGGCAATCCGGCGTGCCTGGGAAGGTCACGTGACACGTGCCAGAATATCGTAATACAGAGTCCGTTTGTTTCTAAGTCTCCATAACGCAAGGAACACTTCGAGAAGATCTTAAGGAGTATTTTTAAAAACCATTTTCATGTTTCATTCCAGTTTTATGTTATCTAAAAATCATACTTTGGGAAGCCCGGCCGCTTTTTATAATTTTTTTTTTTTTAATTGCACCACAACTTTTAGGCCCTTTTAAGCAAGAAAAGTACTTATTTATTTGCGGTAAAAGCAAAGTAATGATAAAGTATATCGAGAATGAAAATTCATTATATTTAGACTATTTTTGTTTTCCGACGGCATTATTTTGGTAACGCGCTGAGAGAGGATTACTTGACAAGCACAGACGCCGACATTTCCCACGCTTCCATGCGTAACTATACCAGCAGACATTTCGTAAGGATGAGCGATTTTTAATGTGTTTGTTCTTTCTAGCAACATTCTAAGGAAGAATGTCACTTTTCTGCTCGAAACAAAAGAGCATTTGTATCGTTGTTTTAAAGCCTCCTGGGGAGGGATAGAGGAAGACGGTAAATTATGTTTAGCCTGCGTTGGATTGTTCGATGAGTGCGGAGAAGATCTCAATTTGTCCCGAGCACAGGAATGAATTCGGCTTGGGATGGCGGCCGAGTAAAGTTTGTAAATATCCTGAGCATCAGAACAAAGAGAAACCGTACAGAGACTTTCACGCCACTTGTAAACACCAGCATAACATGATACGTGAAATATGCGAGGATACCAAGCCAGTGCTTAAAGGAATATCGTCAGTCTGAGCGGCAACGATCGACTGCACCAGGTGACTACTAGACAGCTATTCAGCAGCAATTTCATGGCCCAACTAGTACCTTATATATGCACAGAGTTAGTCCTTTAGTACGCATACAATAATCTTATTTGTTTGTCTGCAATGAAGCAGATTTCATATGACTGTCGAAAAACTAAGCGTAAGTAGAAAGAAAGACTTAAAACAATTACAACTAGCCAATTAGGCTTTGAAGCAAGGCACATATGGGCTTCATACGTCAGACTGAGTAAGCGCATTCGATAAAATATGTAGATAGGTTAAGATCGCGACGTACTTGACTGACAGACCTAAAGAGCAAGTCCTCGACCAATATGAATGTGAGCGAAAACTTACAATTTGATTATCATCTGAAATATGCTATATAAAATTCAAAGTAACGTTTGCAGGCGTTATTTTAACCTTGAACTATTGTTTGTGTAATTTTTCCCCTGATACCAGGGACAGAAAAAGGACTTCGAGTTCGACATTGAAAAATCCTCTGATCGTGTACTCCAGTAGAAGGCGCATGTCCCGAGGGCCATTAACCAGGAAACGGCGAAATCTAAGATCCTAGATAACCTAGAAAAACACCACTGTCGTATTGTCATGGACTAGGCCATGAAATGGCCGCCGAAAAGATTTCGCGAAACACAGTCGGAATGGTTTGGGGAAAAGGACATAAGCTGGCACGTG